>NC_037676.1:73345485-73359349 GCF_003255815.1 Theropithecus gelada
TTTTTTTTTTTTTTTTTTTTTTTTTGGATGAGAACAATGTGCTAAGACTGGTCATATGGGGAGAGAAAGAATCTGATTGTATTCAGGAAATTTGCACTGTGATGTTATCTGTGTGAACTAAGATTTACTTCCTGACTCTTTCCCAGACATGATAAATTATAGATGCCATTAGTAGTTCAGAGAATGGCACTTGAGTTTTGTTTCTTTTTTTTTTTTCCTGAATGTTGGAATCCTTCAGGATAAATGCTGCTAAACAACTAATTATGATGTTTAGCAGAATGATAGACCTCTGGTGCACATCACTGTTATCTATGTACTTGAAAAAATGCAAGATTACAGGCAGGGCCTCAAACCTGACTACTGAATCAATTTCTGCCAATGGGACCAGCATGAGTTCATTTGCAGTGAGTTCTGTAAGTAATGAGAACCCTGAGTCTGTATGCCTTCCCCTGTAGTGACCTCAGGGACAGAGAATTCTGGCTATGTGCTCTGTTTTTCACAGTAGGAAAAGCAGATCCAGAATTGAGAAGTCTGGATCCATAGGAGTGCTGAGGTTGCCTTTGCTGATGGTAAAAATAGAAAACGAAGGCACACAATGAAATACTGAAGAATGCCTTCACTGGTGAATCTCAGAGGAGAAAGAAAGTTTGCTGGGGACAAAAGACAAAGAAAGGTAACCAAGAAAAGGGAGCCAGGAGAGTGGTGTTCATCAGGATTGATGCTGCAGAAGGATGGCCACTGAGAAAAGGCAGGTGGAGTTACTGATCAGGAGGTTATCAGAGATGTTCTAGAGAGGAAATAGTGTTGGAGGTGTAAATAATTGCAAAGGTCTAAGGCCACACTTCTCAGCCCGGGCTGTGCCTCAGTCCTTTTTGGAGATTAAAAAAACACGGAATTTCCAATCTCTATCCCCCATGTTCTGGGCTGGGATTTCCAGAGAAGAGGCCTGAACATTTGTCGTCTGAGTTTTTTAAAGCTACATGAGGGATTTGGTGGTAAAGTTAGGGCCAGGAACTAGGGAGGAAGAGAGTAGAAGTAGAAATACAGACCTCTCTGAAAAATGGCAGTAGGAAGAAAAAAGCAGATTTGAGAAAGAGCTAATGGGAAACTGAGTGAAAAGAAACTTCTTGTGTTTTTGTGTTTTCTCTGGAAGAAATTGAGCATGCTTCAAGGGAAGAGATCTTTAAAACAACAGGTTAAAGCAGCAAAGTAAGAAATGGTAATTGAAGTAAGATTCTTGAGAAAATAGCATCAACACCTAGCTTGGGGAATTTTAGATCAACACACATCAGTTCTTATTTTATTGCTAAAATGAGTTGAGGGTAGCCCTTAAGAGTCAGGAAAGTAATTGATTCATATCTGTGACTATGTAGGGTGCAGTTGTTCAAATGCTGCTTTTCAATGTGAACTCTTGAGCCCACATCCCAACATAGAGAATGATAGATCAATATGAGGCCTGCACAATCTGAAAGGGACTTGAATTGATGATCCGCGGAATGATGAATCCAGGGTGAATGAGAAGTACAGGAAAGCATGAGTAAAGTAATCACATGCTGGTAGTTTCCATAGGTTCATGGAAATAGTTATGTGGGAGAGTTAAGCTTCTGCAAACTTTCAGGTCTATTAACAAGTTATAAAGCTTCTATGATTCTTCACAAAGATGGCTATTGACTCTGAACAATGATTTTTTTCATCACATATGAGTGCTGAACAGTACTTATTTATGCTCTCAAAAAAGTTACTTTTTGCCTGTAAAATAATTGATTTTTCATTTTAGTAGAGTTCCTTTCTCCTGCATTAAACTTCTTAAGATGTGTGTGTGTGTTGGGGTGGGGGTGGGGTGGTGGTGCTACGCGTTCAGCATGTGTTGCAAGTCAATCATTAAAGCTCTTGCAAACACACCTTATAGCTGCCAGCTGGCACATTCTCAGTGAATGGTTCTTTGGCTATATATGTTTAAGCTGGTGACAGTGAATACAAACAATGGTGTCTAGGTGCAGCAAACACAAACTTTCAAAGAAAATGCCTATTAAACAAATGATTTCTAAAAGCTGGGACAATGTGGCTCCTTGCTCACATCTACTCTTTTCCTCTTACAGGAGGGTAGGCAGTAATTGTGCACACCTCCACTTGTATTCTATCAAGAAGCTCTATTAAGGGATTGAGAAATGCAGGTGAGGTTATTGAAACTGATGATGTTATTCTGCTCTGTTAGAATTAGGCCTATGCAGTCAATTTTGTTAGATTCTCTCTCCTTCAGCAGCTGCATTTCCTATGACATAGTTAAAATTGACTGGGCCCTTGAAAAATACGTAAAATAGACGTGTAATTCACTGTAAACCATAGTTGGTAACCGTACGGTCTTTGCAAACCGAGGCTCCAGGAGGGAGATTTCACAGAATTTCTCCCTACTGCCTATGATCCCTGGAGAGAATGAAGTAAGGCTGGTTACCAGTGTGTTTTGTGACAGTAGCTTTCTGTTAAACTTCAGCAGGCAGATCAGCTTATAGTAAGATACAGTGGTTTATGGTTATTTTAGATGTTACTCTTTTTAGATTCTTATGGGTAAATAGTAGGTGTATATATTTATCGTGTACATATTTTGATACAGGCACACTATAATAATTCTGTCACATAAATAGGGTATCCATCACATCAAGCATTATTTCTTTGTGTTACAAACATGTCAATTATACTCTTTTCGTTATTTTTAAATGTGAGATGTTAGTCTGGTAAGAAGTGGCTGATTACCACAACTTTTAAATACTTTATTGCTAATTTCTAATTAATTTTTATAATTTCATTTATTTATGCCATGTATTTTTCACATCAATAAATTGAATACCCTCTGTTGTGCACCAGGCACCCACTGAAGCATTGAACTAACAGAAATGAATAAAACAGATGCTAACTGCTAGGAAATCACAGCCTAGTAGGGGAAGTGGACTTGTAAATGGCATCAGATTAATAATTTGTACCTTAAATTCTTTTTTATATTCACATTTGAATGGACGCTCATGCTTTCTATGCTGGTGTGACCATTTAAGATTGGGTTGCTAGTCTCCAGGAATCAATCAGCAAGCACAATCATTTTAACTCTTTGAAAGTAAAGTGCTTTTAGCTGTGAAGTCATTAATAAGCTCCACCCTCGCCCCCAAGCCAGATAAGAACCTTGGGCCAGCAGGGCCCATTCCTTTCTCTTAAGATGTTACCGCGTTCTGTTTTACCATTACTTCAGGGCTTTCCCTGTGACAAATCATTTCAGTTCAAATTGAAGAGGGTTCGTTTTGTCATAAAGTTCATAGTAGGAGGAGCTCTCAGATTAAAAATCAAATAATAACAGATGAGCCCCACAAATATCCAGGGTGAAGAAGAAATGCTTCAGGAGGAGAATGTATCAGGAGTCCGGGATTTCCTTCAACAGCAAAAGTGGCTTTTGGAGATTACTATTCCCTTTGCACTACTGCCAAAGGTAAGCAAACGTCTGCCAGGTCTCAGCAGGTTGCCTGGTGACTACACCCCGGTGCTGTAAATCTCGGCCTTGGGTGACATGGTGCACGCCCTCGTGGGCAGCACTCTCAGGTGAGGAAGTACTTGGTGTCTTCAGAGGCGTAAGCCAGGGAAGCTCACTGACCTGGTGACCCTGTTCACATGCTCGAGCAAGAACTCAAATATGCCAAAAAGCAAATACTGTTCTCACTTTTAATTTCATTTCTCGTGGGTGAAATGGGCTCCAACCTAGGCTGTCCTTTCAAGAGCTGCTTGAGTGGCTCTGGCAGTGTCTGGGGATTTCAGAGAATGTAAAACAGATCCCCACAGCATCACAGATATAAAATTCATGGAATGACTTGAAACATATTTTATAAGTACCTAAATAGGTCTTCCATTTAGCAAATAACATTGTTAAAATATGTTTGATATGGGTGTTCAGGTGGGGAGGGAAGGGAGAAAAGAAACAAAAGACCATTGGTCATAAAAAGAAAGCAAGGTCAACCTTGTGAAGTCTCAAGACATCCTCACAAGAGATAAGGGCTCTTCTTTGAATTTTAATAGAAATTTAAAGGAAAGTAGTAGGTAACTGTCATTGAAGTTACTTAAATGAACTTTAAAGTCAGCCAAATAACTTCTGTGAACAACCACAAAGAACTCTTTTGCAACCAAAACGAAGTTGTGCGATATCCGCCTTACTGTTATCTGAAATGACATTACTAGAAGGAAAATCCCTATTTTCCCCTCAGATTGGTTTGCATTGCTGCTGGCTGAGACTAAGTGGTGTCAAATGTGGTTTGGGTCCATCTTTCAACTCTGTTCAATGAAGCTTATGGATTGGTATATCAATGAAATAGATGAAGTCTAGGATATTTGTAGTAAAGGATTTGTTTCATTTGCTGCATATTCATTTATGTAGTGCATAATTAACTACTAAGTGCAAAGTACTGAGCTATGTGAATGGGTTAAGATGAAAAATATCACAGTCCTTGATCTTAAGCCACCTTGTATCAAGTCAGCAGAAAGAGAACCTACCTGGACAGTTGCTGAGGAAACCAAGTGGTATGGACAAAGTATTTAAGAGTGGGACGAAGTTGGAAGAGCTCATTCTCTAATGACTTAAATTTTGTCCGTAAAATTATTTACTGAGAATAAGGTGGAAATGGTTGTGTGTTTGAGAAATACTGCAAAATTTGGAAAGGCCACAGTGAAAAAGTGTTAGGGTGATTATGAACAAGGAACCTCAAATGTCTAGTGGTCCCATCAGCAGATAGCACAAATTTATTTGGGACTAGTCTGAACCATCTTCATAAATTACCATGTGGCAAATAATAAGGATGGGTAACACACAATAGAAAATCTTGTGAGCTGGAGGCCATTGAGGCTGTTTGTTAAGATACCACTGTTTTCTAAAGAGAAGATAGCTCAGGAGGTATGGACTATGAAATAATTCGTCACCATGCAAACGGCATGAAAGAGGTAAAAATCAGAGGGAAAAACTGTCATTAGTAGTGAGTCAGTGTAACACAGATGAGGAGAATAATCTAGTTTTTTAATGTACCACTGAGGCAGTATAGTGTAGCAGAATTGCTGGGTCTTGTTGTAATGCTGAGTTTAACCTTTAGAGGAACTTCCAACCTGTTTTCCAAAGTATCTGCATCATTTGACATTCCCACTAGCCATGTATGAGGACTCCAATTTCACCAGATTCTCATTAATGCTTTTTTAAAAAAATAGACTTTGTTTTTCAGACCACTTTTAGGTTCACAACAAAACTGAGGGGATGGTTGGAGACATACCATACATCTTCTTCTCCCACACATAGCACAGCCTCCTTGCTTATTAACATCCCCCACCAGAATGGTTCATTTGTTACAATCAATGAACCTGTATTGGCACATATTATCACCCGAAGTCCATAGTTTATATTAATTAGGGTGTACTGTTGGTGCTGCACATCTATGGATTTACACAAATGTATAATTTATCCACCATTATAATATCATAGAGTAGTTTCACTGCCCTAGGATTCCTCTGTGCTCTGCTTATTTAGACTTTCCTCCCCGCTAAGCCACTAAAAAGGTTAATATCAATCACTAACCTTTTTACTGTCTCCATATTTTGCCTTTTCTAGAATGTCATGAAGTTGGAATCATACAGTATGTAACCTTTTCAGACTGGCTTCTTTCACTTAGAAATATGCATTTAAATTTCTTCTGTTTTTTTTTTCTTTTGAGTGCTGAATAATTTTTTTTCATGATGTACTACCATTTATTTATTCACCTACTGAAAGACATCTTGGTTGTTGCCAAACTTGGGCAATTGTGAATAAAGGTGCTATAAATATCCATGTGCAGATTATGTGTGGACATTAGTTTTCAACTCCTTTGGATAAATACCAAAAAAAAAAAAAAAAAAAGCAGAATATGATTGCTGGATTTTATAGTAAGAGTATATTCAGTTTTATAAGAAACTATCAAATTGTCTTCCAAAGTGGCTGTACCATTTTCCATTCCCACCAGCAAGGAATGAGAGTTCCTGTTGCTCCACATCCTTGCAGCATTTGATGTTAGTGTTCTGGATTTTCAGCCATTCTAGTATGTGCATAGTGGTATCTCCATGTTGTTTTAATTGGTGTTTCCCTGATGACGTAAGCTATAGAGCATCTTTTCATATGCTTATTTGCCATTTGTACATCTTCCTTGGTGATGTGTCTGTTAAGATGTTTGGTCCATTTTTAATCAAGTTTTTTGTTCTCTTATTGTTGAGTCTTTAAGAGTACTTTGTTTATTTTGGATAACATTCCTTTGTCAGATGGGTTCTTTTGCAGGTATTTTCTCCCAGTCTGTGGCTTGTCTTTTTCTCTCTTGACAGGATCTTTTGCAGAACAGAAGTTTTAAAATTGAATGGAGTCCAGTCTATCAATAATTCTGTCATGAATCATGCCTTTGATGTCATCTAAAAAGTCATTCTCAAATACAGGGTCGTCTAGATTTTTCTTCTATGTTGTCTTCTAGGAGTTTTATAGTTTTGTGTTTTATGTTTAGGTCTGTGATCCATTTTGAGCTAATTACTGTGAAGGGTGTGTTGGGCTCAGGCACACTACTCCAATATGACTTGCTGGAGACCAGAATATGCCATCCCAATATATGCCATTGTGGCATATTGATTACTTTGAGCTGAAAGAAATTGAAAACCAGCCAACACAGGAAAAACTCTTCATCACCCCCTCAGCTGCCTAAAGTATAAAACACCCCTTTTGTAAATAGAAATCTACAAATATAAAGAAATTTACGTTCGTGAAGATGTCTGTATCAGGAAGAGAAGTACTCCAAGAAAACCTTTATCACTGAAGAGCCTTATATTTGCATAACAAGGCAACTTTTATTTCATAGTACATTTTCTCCACTCACCTTTCCATAATGTGTCTCCACCACTGCTCATTCTGAGCCCCAAGCCCTATTTCTTTCTGTAGCTCAAGATACTATATAAATGTCAGTCATCTATCCCTTCTTCAAGTTTTATATTTTTGTGGGACTTCTATATGTGTACATGTAATTAAAAATGGCTTTCATTTCGTTAATCTGTCTTATGTCAATTTAAGAGCTGTAGACCAGCCAAAGAACCTAGGAGGGTGGAAAAGAGTCATTTTTCCCTCCCCTATAGGTGTAAGGTCTCTATCTAGATTAATTTTTTTGCATGATGATGTTTAATTATTCTAGCACCATCTGTTTAAAAGACTATTTTTTTTCACTGAATTGCCTTTGCCCCTTTGTTAAAGATTAGTTGACTATGTTGGTTTATTTCTGAGCATGTGACATAATAAAAAATACATCTTTAGTGTCTGCCCCTGGTTTCTGACACAGCTTCTAAGTCCTTAGAATCGCTTGAGTAATAGGAGCATATTGTGGTTTAATGAAGTGACTCTTGGTAGGCTCCTAGATAGCTTCAGGATGGGAGCTGGATATCAGAAAGAACAAGCCATGATTAAAAGCTTGGAACTTTCAGCCCCACTCCTATCCTCAGGGGAGACAGAGGGGCTGGAGATTAAGTGAGTAATTTATCATGCTTACATGATAAGCCTCCATTTAAAAATCTCCAGAGTTTGGAGAGCTTCTGGGTTGGTTAATGTGCCCATTCAGGAAAGGGTGGTGTACACAGGAACACAAGTACACAGTACACAGGAACACAAGTTACTCTGCTTGAAACTCTTCCAGACCTCACCTTCAGTACTGTTTTATCTGGCTGTTCATCTGTATTCTTTATAATAAACTCATAAATGTAAGTAATGTGTTCCCTGTGTTCTGAGAGCTTTTATGGCAAATTATTAAACAATTTATAGTCAAGTGAATAGTCTGTTCTTACATTGCTATAAATAAATATCTGAGACTACATAATTTATAAAGAAAAGAGGTTTAATTTTCTCGTGGTTCTGCAGGCTATTCAGGAAGCATAGTGGCCTCTGCTTCTGGGGAGGCCTCAGGAGGCTTCCAGTCATGACAGAAGACAAAGCAGGAGGGAGGCACATCATATAGCTGGAGTAGAAGGAAGTAGGGGGAGGTGCCACACACTTTTAAACAAACAGATCATATGAGAACTCACTCACTATCCAGTACCAAGGGGGTATGGTGCTAAACTATTCATGAGAACTCCACCCCCATGATCCAATCACCTCCCAACAGGCCCCACCTCCAACACTGGGGATTATAATTTGATAGACATTTAGTGGGGACACAGTTTCAAACAATATCACCAAGTCAGAAGGGAGCAGGTATCCTGGCAGCCAGTACTTGTGACTTGCCACTGAAGTAGGGTGCACTCTTGTCTAGTTGAACTCTTAACCTTCAGGGTCTATATTAACTCTGGGTGTCAGCATTAACACAGTGTCAGAATTAAATTACTATTAAATTGCTGGTATCTGTAGAGAATTGGAGAATTGCTTGGTATGGAAAATGCACACATTTGGTATCAGAAGTGTTGTGAGTATAGAAAGTTTTCTTTTAGCTTTCTATTCTGTTCTATTGATCTATTTGTCTATTCTGTTTCATTTTGTCCCACAAAAACATTAAAATCAGTTTATAGATATCTACAAAATAACTTGCTGGGATTTTGATTGGGATTACATTTGAACATATAGATCAAGTTGGGAAGAACTGATATCTTGACAATGCCTTCAATATTTCTATCCTATCCTATCCTATCCTATCCTATCCTATCCTATCCTATCCTATCCTATCCTATCCTATCTTATCCTATCCTATCCTATCCTATCCATGAACATAGAATATACCTCCATTTGTGTAGTTTTTTGATTTCTTTTTCTTTTTTTTTTTTTTTTTTTGAGGCAGAGCCTTGCTCTGTTGCCCAGGCTGGAGTACAGTGGCAGAATCTTGGCTCACTGCAACCTCTGCCTCCCGCGTTCAAGCAATTCTCTGCCTCAGCCTCCCAAATAGCTAGGATTACAGGCACCCACCCCCACGCCCAGCTAATTTTTGCATTTTTGGTAGAGATGGGGTTTCACCATCTTGGCCAGGCTGGTCTTGAACTCCTGACCTCATGATCCCCCTGCCTCAGCCTCCCAAAGTGCTGGGATTACAAGCATGAGCCACCGTGCCCAGACTCTTTGATTTCTTTTATTAGAGATTTGTAGTTTTCCTCATAGAGATCTTGTACATATTTTGTTACATTTATACCTAAGTATTTCATTTTTGGGGGTGCTAATGTAAATGTTTTTTTTTTTAAATTTCAAATTCCACTTGTTCATTGCTGTTATAAAGAAAGGTGATGAACTTTTGTATATTAACCTTGTGTCCTACAATCTTGCTCTAAATACTTATTCCAGTTTTTTGTTGTTGTTGATTCTTTTGGATTTTCTACATGGAAAATGATGTTATCTGCAAAGACTTTTATTTCTTCCTTCCCAATAGGCGTACTTTTTATTTTCTTGTCTTATTGCAATAGCTAAGAATTCCGGCATAGCGTTGAGAAGAAGTGGTGAAAGAGGACATACTTGGCTTGTTCTTGATTTCAGAAGGAAAGCTTCTAATTTCTCACTATTAAGCATGATGTTGTATTGTTTTTATATTCTTTATCCTTTTTTAAAAAATTCCCTTCTATTCTTAGTTTACTGAGAGATTTTATTATAAATGGGTGTTGGATTTTGCCAAATGTATTTTCTGCATCTATTGATGTGATCATGTGAATTTTCTTCTCTTGCCTGTTTTTTGATGGATTACATAAATTTTTGAATGTTGAATCAGACTTGCATACCTGAGATAAATTCTACTTGGCCATGGTGTATAATTATTGATCTTTTCGAGAAATCAGCTTTTGGTTTCACTGATTTTTCTCAATTTCCCATTTTCAATTTCATTGTTTTCTGCTCTAATTTTTATTTCTTTTCATTTGCTTTGGATTTAATTTGCTCTTTTTCTAATTTCCTAAGGTGGAAGCTTAGGTTATTGATTTTTAGATCTTTCTTCTTTTCTAAAATATGCATTCAATCCTTTAAATTTGCGTCAAAATGCTGTTTTCAGTGCATACCACAGATTTTGTTTTGGATGTTTTATACCACAGATTTTGATATTATATTTTCACGGAGTTCAAAATATTTTAAAATTTCTTTTGCCATTTCTTCTTTGATACATATGTTATCTAGAAGTATATTGTTTAATCTCCAAGTCTTTGGGGGAATTTCCAGCTGTCTTCCTGTTACTGACTTCTATTTTAATTTCATTGTGGCCTGAGAGCAGACACTGTATGATTTCTATTCTTAAATTTGTTAGTATGTTTTATGACCCAAGATGTAGTTTTTTGAGGTGACTCTTCCAAGTGAGCTTGAGAAGAATGTACATTCTGCTGTGTTGTTGAAGTCTGTATATGTCTATTATATCCAGTTGATTGACTTACCAATGCTTTTTGAATCTAGTCATAATAATGGCTAGAAAAAAGTGCTATTTCATTGTGGTTTTGATTTGCATTTCCCTTAATGTGAAATTATTAAGGCTAATGATATTGAGCATCTTTTGATGTTCTTATTAGTCATTTGCATATCTTTGAAGAAATGTCTATTTTGATAGTTTACTCATTTTAGTTGGGTTGTCTTTAATTGAGTTGTAAGAGTTCTTTTTGTGGTCTAGATACAAGTTCCTTATCAGAAGATGCTTTGCAAATGTTTTCTCCTATTGTATGGTTTATCACTTTCTTAATGGTATCTTTTAAAGCACAAAAGTTTTTAATTTTGATTAAATCCAATTTATTAATTTATTTTTTATTGTTGTCCATATTTCTGATGTATCTAAGAAATCATTACCTAACTCAAACTCATGGAAATTTAATCCTATTTGTTGTCTAAGAATTTTATAGTTGTAGCTCTTGCATTTAGGTCTATGATTCATTTTGAGTTAACTTTTATGTATTGTATGAGGCAGGGATCCAACTTAATTCTTTTGCTTGTGGATATCCAGTTGTCTCAGAACCTTTGAAAAAAAATTAATTGACTCTAGATGTAAGGGTATGTTTCTGAATTCTCAAGTCTATTTTATTGATCTGTATGTCTGTCCTTAGAACTTGCACTATCTTAAATGGTGTAACTTCATTGTAACTTTTGAAATCAATAAACTTTTTCAAGATTGCTTTGGTTATTTGGTGTCTCTTTCATTTCCATATGAATTACAGGATCAACTTTTTAATTTCTGCAAATAGGTCAGTTGGAAGTTTGACAGGGATTATGTTGAATCTCTAAATTTGAGGAGTATTGCCATCTTAATATTAAGTCTTCCAATTCACAAACATGGGATGTCTTTTCATTTATTTGGGTCTTTTAAAATTTCTTCTAACAAGTTTTTTGTTTCATTTTCAGAGTATAAGTTTTACACATTGTGTTAGAGTTCTCCAAAGAAATAAAACTAATTAAAAACAGTCAAACTAAATATGGGTAATGGATCAAAATAGACATTTTTCAAGAAAAATGCCAATTACTAATGAGAACATAATTCAAGTACAAAATATTTTTTTCATTATAGACAACATTCTTCAAGATAATTCAGGGTGTAAACTTTTTAAAGACTTAGAATAGTTAGTTTCAAACACTGATTTGTGCTGCAGTGAATTAAAGCATGGGCATAAGGCTCTATTTTCCCTTTCAGAAACTTTTGCCATCTGGTTCTCAGTGTCCTCTTAACGTAGTTTTCAGGCTATGAAATTCTGTACATCTTTATGAAGCTCAAGAATTGACCTTCGAGAGGGAAAAGTCTTATTTTATTATGCTGACACCACACATCATAAGTCGTATTT
Source organism: Theropithecus gelada (assembly GCF_003255815.1). NCBI lineage: Eukaryota > Metazoa > Chordata > Mammalia > Primates > Cercopithecidae > Theropithecus > Theropithecus gelada. The sequence goes on from NC_037676.1 coordinate 73,357,270, forward strand.
TGCTTGTAGATCTCTTTCAGTGTCATCACCAACATGTGCAATAAGAGATACATCATGTTTATGGCTAGAATCTTTCTTTTATTTCCAGTTATAGTTTTCTCATAAAATCTCTATTGAAAATAATCTCCATGCAGTCATTGAATGTTATTGCTTGGAACAGAAATGCTAAAACAATTTGCTTATTTAGGATCTTGAGTTATTCCAGCATTCTGAAGTGTCTAGTCCTGCAAGAAATATCTTTTTAGCCAGAGCAATAGTAATGTAAGTCTGTGACTTTTCTTGTCATGTATTTTATGGGATTGTGTTTCCTTCATAATATATTTTGTATTCTTCCCATTTGTATTAGAATACAAGGGGTAAATAATTTCATTTTAACTCTTCTCTCCCAGATATTTTACAGCTATGACTGACATTTTCTTAAGAGTTTTGTATTAAAAAATAGAATGTCCCTGTGGGATCCAAGAATAGTAAGAGGCAGGGCCTGTGCATTATTCTAAGATCCAAAAAGTTCATCTTGAAAATTAGATATTTTTTGTCTTACATCTATCATCTTTTTCTTTATGTCTAAGCCTCTTGTTGGACAGAGGTCACCCTGGCCATTGCACTGGGTAAGTAGGCTGTGAAGGAGATCTTGCCCCGGATGGTCAAGGACAGAATAACCAGTGTGTCCTTGGAAAGCCATGAAGGTCAAGCCTTGGGAACAAAATCCAAAGGGTTGAGAGGAAGGGTTCAGACAAGGAGCTGAAATCAAAGTCCAGTGGGGAGGAGACTGGCAGAGCTAGGAGAATAGGGTGATAGGAAGAATGGTTTGGATATTTTTAACAAACACAGTGGAAATATCTAGAACTTGGTATATGTAATCTAGTGCAGTGAAATTAGTGTAGTTTTCAAGTTGGCTCTAAGTTCATATCTTGCTTAATTAGTAGGCTTAGATAAGTCAGTTAATCCCTCTGTGCATGAGTTTCTCATCTTTTAAATAAGCAGTAGCATCATTATAATCACAGTAACTAGAGCTTCTTCAGTACTTGTAATATGGTAGATATTTTGCGTAGATAATCAGAGCAGTCCAATGAGCTATGTTTTATTATTCCTATTTTTCACATGGGGGAAACTGAGACTTAGAGAAATTAGGTAATTTGCTCAAGGTCCTTTCTTACAGATAGAAAGTAATAGAGCTAGGATTGTAATCCAGATGAATCAGATTCTGTAGTTCATTAGGCCATTGGATCAGAATGGCCTATACCGCATATTATCAGGGGTATCCTAAACTCTACTGTAGACTGTATTAGCACCTCTGGGGATGGGGCCCAGAAAAGTACATTTGACTTCACCGCTTAGGTGATTCTTTATTCTTCTTTTTTGCTTTTAATTGAGACAGTCTCACTCTGACACCCAGGCTGGAGTGCAATGGCATAATCTTGGTTTGCTGCAACCACTGACTCTCAGGCTTAAGGGATCCTCCCACCTCAGCCTCCCGAGTAGCTAGGACTACAGGCATGCACTGCCACGCCTGGCTAATTTTTGTATTTTTTTTTTTTTTTTTTTTGTAGAGACAGGGTTTTGCCATATTTCCCAGGCCGGTCTTGAATTCCTGGACTCAAATGATCTTCCTGCCTTGGCCTCCCAAAGTGCTGGGATTAAAGGCGTGAGCCACCGTGCCCAGCCTTAGGTGATTATTACGCTCTACATACTCTGTAGTCTTGTCACCCAAGATGCGATCTGTGGCCGAGGACCATCAGCATCACTTGGGAGCTTGTAAGAAGTACAAATTCCTGCCAGGTGTTGTAGCTCACGCCTGTAATCCTAGCACTTTGGGAGGCTGAGGCGGATGGATTGCCTGAGCTCGGGAGTTTGCAACCAGCCTGGGCAACACGGTGAAACCCTGTCTCTACTAAAATACAGAAAACTAGCCAGGCATGGCGGCATGTGCCTGTAGTCCCAGCTACTACTTGGGAGACTGAGGCAGGATAATCGATTCAACCCAGGAGGCAGTGGCTGTAGAGATCGCACCACAGCACTCCAGCCTGGGCGACAGAGGGAGACTCCATCTCAAAAAAAAAAAAAAAAAAAAAAAAAAAAA
>NC_037676.1:74918819-74964662 GCF_003255815.1 Theropithecus gelada
TCTTCTTCCTTCTTCTTCTTCCTTCTTCTTCTTCCTTCTTCTTCTTCCTTCTTCTTCTTCCTTCTTCTTCTTCCTTCTTCTTCTTCCTTCTTCTTCTTCTTTCTTCTTCTCCTTCTCCTCCTTCTCCTCCTTCTCCTCCTCCTCCTCCTCCTCCTCCTCCTCCTCCTTCTCCTCCTTCCTCTTCTTCTTCTTCTTCTTCTTTTTTTTTTTTTTTTTTTGGTGAATTTATAAGCTACAGGGAAAGAACCAGTACCAATAAAGAGATTGAAACTCCAAGAGAGAGATGGGTAATTGATACATCAAGGATCCTTAGTGGGAGGGAGGGACTGGTATTTAGAGATGGTGGAAATTTGAGTACAAGGGACCCCTTTGTTTTGTTTATTTTATGTGTGTGTGTGTATGTGTATGTGATCCTAGAGAAACAAAAAGGGTTTCTTGAGGGAAGATTATGGTATCAACACATATTTATTTGAGCCTTTCCTTGTAGAAGGCCAGCGTTGGCACAATGGGGGCTGAAGCTGAAGTTTGGGCACGACAGCAAAGGAAAGCGAGACTTTCAGGAACAGATGTGAACACAAACCAAATCCCAAGAAGTACTGAGTTTCAAAGTTGAGGAAATCAAGAGTGGTCTTCAAGTTCAAAGGTTACAAGTGGGGCCAAGATTACAATACCAAGCCAAGCCACGTGCCCTGTGGGGTGTGCATGACATGGCAGAGGGGAATCAAAGGCATAATAAGGAAGAATCGTAGGAGCTGAGGCTTTGTTATCCATTACCTGGCCTGAAAGGAGAGCACAGGAATTTGAGAGAGTGCCCTCTATAGAGTGGTTCTTTCTCTCTGCTCTGAACAAGACAGGACTCATGGTGTCTGATGAGCAAAAGGAGGCAGGAGTTTGGTAAGGAGACTGCAGGAGAAAGGAACAGTTCTGAAATGGCCACTGAGAAGAATCGAAAAGGAAGTTGACCAAGGACAAATAGAAGAGTGGTCCAGCTGAAATTGGAGACTAACAATATGTAGTGGCATTAGTCCTCATGGTTGAGTTATTGTCTCCATTGGCACTTGGCAGCCCAGTTGTAGTAGCGAACAAACAGCATTGTGAGTTCCATCCTGCCAGGCAGGTGTGGCAAAGTCCAGGGTCCAGGGAGGCGAGGATGCTGGAAAAGTCCAAGCCGAACAGGCGCAAAACAAATGTGTGTAAACATAGATCTAAATGTAGCCATGTACTTATATAGCTAATAAATGACTCACAATTATGAAAATTAATCCAAACCTGTTTTAGATGGCATTTTCTCACTTTTCTGAGAGTAAAATCCCCTGTTTGTTTTATTCAAGACACTCATCTGCTCCATGTTTATTACACAAACCTCTGAGTCTTCATTTCCATTTTGAAAGGACAAAGTTCTACTCTCCTCATTGTTGCACAGTTATCAGGCAGATACCGAGGTGGCTGAAGTTCCAGCGGTGCTTTTGCAGTGAGTACCTAATGCTTGAATAGTGATTTAATTGGCAGTCATTGAAAACTCAGGGCCCACAGTTCTATATTTTTTAAAGAAAGAACATTGGTTATTTCCCATGGGCATTTCATTAATGGGGAAAAAGCAGAACTCTGCAGACTAACCTGGTTTGACATTTACTTAAAATAAGCCAAGTGCTATTTATCTGGATTACCTTATTATATGCCCCAGCTCTGCTGGATAATTAAGGGGCAGCTGGAGAATGAGGATAAAATTGGGCCAATATTTCACAAGAAGAACTTTTAGGGCTCCTTCTCCTGTGTTTAATGAACTTAGTCTGAACTAATGAAAGTGTTATGTTGGGGCCAGGGGGATAGAGTGGAAGCAAAGGGGAAGGTTGAACTCCCTCTTGTGTTAAAAAGAACCTTGCTTATTTTAATCAGTAAAAAAGTTGGAGGGATAGAGGGAAGGATGTGAATCTTTTCTGTTTTAATAGAAAAAATGTGATCCTTGGCTCATTTCTTCTACTTTATATACTGTATTACATAATAAAATATGGCAAATGAAACTCACTCTGTGAAGAAAAGAATACCACCTCTCTATATTTATTGGAAATTAAGACATAAAATGTCTTACTGGGAATTTATGATAAAACCCCCTGGATAATCTGGGAAGAATCCTGCAAAGGATCATGCCTCCTATAGGCTCTTGCTGTATATTAATAAGTGGCCATCAGAATTTAAATTTGGGTCTCTGCTCCAACTCTGCTGCCTTCTTTCTCCTACCACTGTTTCCCAAAAGTATGCAACCACAGTATGCAAGGCTTGGAACAGAACTTATAGTCTCGTCTTTTTGTGGAATGAATTAACCAAACTGCCACATGGCAGATCCGGAATGCTGTGATCCACACTAACCATTAAAAGTAACAGAAATCACCATTCCTGTACTTTGGAAGCAGTGATGACTAGGGCCTTGGAGATAGAGATAGAGAGGGTGAGACAGGATATGAGGTTCAGTCTGCCCCAGTTCTGAATGGCATCCTCATGGGTAAGGTGGCTCAGCAGGCAATCGTCATTCATGGGAGGATTTATCAGGAATCCTTTTAGGATAAGCCCGTTGTTCAAAGGCTAGGAGTGCTGACTGGATAGCTGAATGAGATGAGATCAGAGTCAAGGTCAGGGGACAAAGCCATCAGAATTCAGGGAAGGTAACCAGTGTCACTGGCAGAAGCAAGGAAATTCAGCGTGATTGGAGGTGTGGTGTCTAGAGTTTGGACAGCCTCTTCCTAAAACAAATAAATCAGTGGTCCTCATAGTCAACCGAGATGCATGTTTTTACTTAGCCTTACTTTTTCCTTCTTTGGGGCTTTAAAAGATCCCTCTTGCAAACAGGAGACAAGTTGTTGTAAGGACAAGCCCAGATGTCATGGAAAGTCTACAGATTTGGAGCCAGATCAACCCAGGTGAACCTCAGCCTCAGCACTTGCTACTTTCATGGACTTAAGCAAGTTAACTGACCTCTGTGAGCTTCCATTCTCTTAACTTGGAAGTGAGGACAATAATAACTACCTATCAGGCTGCTGTGAGCACTCAGTGAGGTAATGCATGAGGTTTCTGGCACATAAGAGTGTCATAATAAATATTTCTCTTTCCCATTCATGCATAGACATTCAAACAACTGAAGTCATGTAGGCCAGTACTGAAATCCCCCATTTTTCAAATGGGGCAAGTAAAACATCTTCTTGCCCAACACCTCAGACCATCGTTCTCAAATTTGGTCCCTGGACCAGCAGCAACAGCATCACCTACGCACTCAGGCCCCATCCCAGACCTACTGAATCAGAAACACATGAGATGGGATCCTGTGTTTCACTGAGCACTCTAGCTTATTTTGGTGCAAAATGAAATTTTGAAATTATTGTATGAGGGTAAATCAGATCAGTAACTCACAGTATATGACAGGTATGGAGCTCACAGACCTCAGATTAGCAGCATATACTAAGTATGACCTCGTATTTACCTACTAAGATTCACTTGGTGTTGGCAGTACTTTACTTTCAGCTGCATGATATTGGCCTCAAGCAGGGTCCACATCATGATGGTACCAAAGTCCTGGACTTGGGGAGAACAGTAATTTCCCAAATTCCTTCTACTGTTGGACTATATGTTTGATGACATATCTTAATCAGGTTTGAGAAACAGCTCATCACCTCCCTGGTACATGAAGCCAGTTCTTAGTGGGCACCATCACCTCCTCTTTCCTTTCTTCCCAGATATATTTGGTGACTGAATATCAAAGTGGTCACTGGGTAACTTAGGATGCTCTTGACTATTGTAAAACCTCAGAGTCTCAAAAACAGTTATGACTATCAATAGCAGCAGCCCAGAGAATAAGCTTCTGGTTTTTCTTGATAGTTTAGCCTATGGGTTTGGGGAGCAAGGTCAGTCTACAATATCTGACTTACATAGTCCAGAACAGAGGTGTACTTGGAGGAGATGTTGCCCCACTCTCTACCATGCATCCATCCTGGGGGCCCTGCTTTGGGTACTGCCTCACTGTGGACTTTGAAATCACTCTGCAGCAGGCATCTGTCATGCTGTGGGTTTCCTGCACACCTGCTCCCTCTCTCTCCTAGTCCTTCCATGTGAAAGAAAAACAAAATACAGCCTTGAGCTTGAAACACATGCATTCACAAATGAGCCCTTTCCAACAATGCCCAAGGAGATTTGGAAAACAAAACCAGCTCTTTCTCTCTTGTACACACTGTGGTCGCCAAAGGATAAGCATTGTTCTGTCAAGGTCTAACACTTGCTAGAGTGATTGCTGGAACCTTCAGGGAAGAGAGATTGTGTTTATAATGAGAGGAAAATGGATTAATCAAAACTCTAGCCTTCAGCTGTCACCACTAGAATACAATATGTCAATTGGAATATGAGGTGGCTTTGACAAGAATACCATCTTGCTTGCTTTAGTCAATCCTATTTGGAGCAACCTGATTTAAGCAATGATTTTCTCTGCAGCAAATGAATGCATACCAACAAAATCCATTAGCTATGAAAGTTATGGCATTGATTTTAGAACAAAATGCTGTTGCAAAAGAAGGGAATCATATTCTAATATCTCCACTTTTGACAGCCTGTACAAGTCTTAGGAGAGAGCTACTTGCAAAAGTATATCCCCTTCATAAGGCACAGATAACTTGTATATCTTAATCAATAGCCTATAGACTCTGTAGTATATAGTCTATAAATAAGATCACTAGCAGTTAGATTTATATTAAAAGTCTAAAACAATAATTTGTTTTAAACTGGCATTAGTTTGGGGGTTTAGAGATATTTGTATTTCTGTAGGTTCTTTATGAAATACATTGTGCTACCTACCAATGAGTCAACCTGAGTAACGCCACCCTCCTGCCCTAAACAAACATGCAACCATGTCACCGAATTTACATTAGAAACCCATTTCAAGTTACCACCTGCTTCACAGCCAGTGTGACTTTCTGACAGTGTGCTGTGATCAGTGGGGGGAGGTGCTGTGGATTTGAGGCCATAGCTTTAACATTTTCCAAGCTTGAATGATATGACATCTGTACCTACTCCAGCATAAGCATATCAGCAATCTAAAAGAGATCTGCTGACATGTTTAGACAAATTGTCTTAATATTGCCCAAAGCAAAAACTGAGAAGAAAATAATTTTTAATGGAATTTCACTTAGACTCCATCCCGTCTGAGTTCTCCTTCATGCTTAATATCTCCATTCTCCATTCTTTCCTGGGTACACAGTGTCTTCACACCACCCTGGGCCTTACTTTATCTGATAAGGGGTGCATCCCTTGATTTCTTCATGTGTAAAGTGAGGATATACATTATTCATATCCATGCATACTCCATATTCATAGGGATTTCAGAGGATTCAATGAAATAATAATATATCAAGGAGCTCGCCTATAGAAAGTGTTCAATAAATGTTAGCTCTTATTATTCTGTGTATGCCGATCTGTTCCAGGAAGCCTAAAGCTCATTAATTTGATGTTTCTGTTTCTCCATTTGAGCACTGAAAAGTTGACTTTGTTTCCTAGCAGCTAAGGAAAAAACAGAACAAAGCAAAAAGTAAATCATATTAATAAATATATATAGTGTGCAAATATTCATAAACATGCATACATACACACAATAAGTGAATTTTTCATTTTAATGGCAAAAGAAGGCATATGTATGTATGTGTGTGTGTGTGTGTGTGTGTGTATACATACGTGCAGAAAAATCCTTTCTTTGAATTAAGTTATCTTCAACCAGGGCTTTGCAAATTAAAAAAAGCAAAAAAAAAAAGAAAACAGAAAAAGCAATGCTTTTAAACCACAAACTGTCCTTGGGCCATTCCTGTCCTAAAGCTGAGGGACTGATATCAGGTAGTAACTGAGAAAGGGCTTTTCTCTAGAGTTTTTCTTGCTAGTGATATACGAGGTGAAGACTCCGGAGCAGTGCACACTGCTCACCGGCACCACGTGGGTATTTCACTAATGTGCAGATTCCTAGACCTAAGAAATCTGAATTTCCAAGGAATTCTGAGTCTCATTTTTTTTTTTAAACTCCCCCTCCTCCCCAAGGCAATTACGATGAGCACTGAAGTATCAGAACCACTAATTTTTTGCTATCTCTGGCTACATGTTGACAGATGTGCTTTTGAAAAATCCAGTGTCTTAGATGGGCATTGGCCAGATGCTGGATCCTCTAAAACTGAGCTGGAGCTAAATGGGGGGTTGGAGCAGTTAATGGATTGGAGAGCCATTTGCTGAGACACAAAACCCAAGGAGAGAGGCACCATTTGGTTGTGATTATCTAAAACCCAGACTTCAATGTCTCAAAAATAATTTAGCATGGACACTGGAAACTGAATGTCGGCAGGTAAAGCCAATAGTTTCCAATGATAAAAACAGAATTCTTTAAACAATTATTCAAACATGAGGTTCAATCACTGAAGTACTGTACTTCTTGGCATAGTTTAGGTGCTCAGTATAGAAAAAAACTAAATAACAAGAAGAATGAATTATAAGCTTAAACAATAAGTATTATTGTAAAGGCCTATGTGCCACACTGTTGGAAAACAGAAACAGAAGGCTTCCCAGAGGAGGAGACCCTGGGGAAGGAGTTGGGCTTTGGTAGGAAGGTGGAGAAGCAGCATCCCAGGCAGAGCAAACAGAATATACAAGGTACAGGCACAGCAGAGACTTTGTCTTGTTCAGGAATTCCAAGTAGTTCTCCATGCCAGGAGTCCCACAGTCCCACAGTCCCACAGTCCCACAGAGAAAGCCACAGAAACCAGGGCCAATGACCAGCAACCACTGAGATCCTGGAATATGATTTCAGGGGTGAAAGTGGAAAGGAGGACTGAGCTAGATGCCAATGACCTTAAGGAAAGAGGCACAGTGCCCTGAGAGTTGGCAGAGCACAGAGATGGAGACAGGCAGGATGGATAAGATGGCTTTCACTGCTGGATGGTGGGCAACCAGCACCTGATTGGAGCAGATATGGGAGAATGTGCCACCTTTACTCAAGATTTGGCAAATAAGAGAATAAGGGCCTGTAGAAGGCAAGGAGGTAGAGATAACATTTCACAAAGAGGTTGGAGATATAAGGGAACTGTATTCCAAAGGACACGGTAGAAATGGCTAAGGAGGGGACCCTAGGGGTCGGAGGAGCTGGAAGAGGGATAAAACACACAGGGTTCATGGTTCTATCAAGCAGTGTGGTGGTCAGGAAGGACAGCCTTGGGAAACAGGCAGTGCCATCCACTTGCCCTCCAGTTCTAAGTAGAGTCTGTCCTGGGCCCCAGGTTGCCTCCTGGACAGTTGATGTACACAGCGTACCTCTAGACTGTGAGTAAGACCCCTTGTTTTGGCCATCATATATAGTCTTATATTCCATTTGCCTGTGTTATTTCTTAGTTGAGAAAATAGGCAATAGTAATCATCACAGAATAATCCTACCCAATTCCTGATTGCTTATGCACATATTTAGGAGAGTATGTTCTCAAATTTATCAAGAGAAAATGAGCACTAAGAGGCTGGCTTGTTTTCAGTGCTTTTCCACTCAACAGAAGCATAGACCAGAATTAGTGTCTATTCTGGGCAAAATATGTCTGCAAAATTCACAGGGAGAAATTCCCTGACAGGAGATGACAAGAGTACCCCCACCCAGCACTGAGTACGAACTAGCTATGACAAATATTCTTTTAAGTTTATGAAATTAGTGGCTCTCAATTGCAGAATATCCCAGGAATCTATAAAATAGGAAGAGACTGACATAACTCTGTTTAATTGTGAGGAATTTTAGGTCTAGCCATCAGCAAACCTTGTTTCTGGATCCCAGTTGCCTGAACTACACTGCAGGAAACGATGTCCTAAACTTTCACTCATTATTCCTCACAGCCAAGCTGAGCCCCAGCCATTAGGATGGACTCTCACCCAGAGTTGTTTATCAACAGTTTCCTCCTATCGGGGAGATAATTGCTGGGAAAAGTCCCTGAACTTGTGAAGCCTTCAAATGGAATTATCTGACTTCCATTTGTGTGTTGTGTTGATAAATATGCCATTAGTTTCACCACCACTCTCTTTTCTGGCAAACCTTATTAAACCAAAATATAATGGCAATTCTCTGCTAATTTCAATCTCCTTTGTGCTCAAATGTAGTTAAAAGGAATATTTCTCCCCAGACCAGAGTGAGTGTAGTCATATCCAAATCTTTATCTCTGAGAGGCTTCTCAGTTTTAACCTCTTTCACAAAAATATCATAAATTTAAATTGTGTGTATTGTCAGCAATTTTAAGGGTCAGAGTAAGTTTAATGGAAAATAGTCACTTTCAAGATGATTGGGACTTCTACCTGCAGAGCTGAGATAAGCACAGACAAGCTGATAATCAAATAATCAATATACTAATTAGTTTATTTAAAACATATAGGTAATGAATGCTACAGTAATTCTTGAACTTCAGCATGCATCAGAATCACTGTGGAGGGCTTGTGAAGACACAAATTGGTAGGCCATACCCCCAGACTTTCTAATTCACTGGATCTGGGATGGGGCCCAAATATTTAAATTTTTAAATGCACTACAAAGTGATGTTGATTGCTGCTGCCCTGGAAACCAGGCTGTGAGAACTTCTCTTTTATCCCAATAACTATTAATATCATTTTAAAATTGCAGTTTATGATGATAAATTGATTGAGCCAGATGTTTTACTCTTTCATTCTTAATGCTGCTTCTTAAAGAATGGCGTAGGACCAAATACACCCAACTCACCTGGATGCTTGTACACAATGAGAGGGGTCCATCCCAGATCTATGAATCTGAGGCCCTGAGTGATGAACAAGCTTCCTAGGGACACCTATGAACTGCCCTGTGACACTTATTCTCAAGCCTTGGCTCCCTATTGGAATCACTTGAAGAGCTTTAAAGAACACAGATTCCTGGGTTTCAGCTACAGAGATGGTGATATAATTGATTTAAGTGCAACCTGAACATTGTGTAAAAGCTTCCCAGAGATTCTCACATCCAGCCAAAGACTCACTGCTCTGAAAGGATAGCCTATGAACAAACTCTTCCCAATTTCTTCTTTCTTAAACTATGTTCCACAAGAGAATTTGTGGTCCACCAGATGTTTATAAGTGGATTTTTCTAATCTAACATGGCCAAGAAATACTGGGTTAAACAAAGTTACTAGGTTGTTTGACACTAAGATGCCTCGGAGTCCTTAATATATTTCTTCACATCACAATTCTTCCCTGTGAGATTTCCCAAACTGTTTCACCAGGGAACACTTTTCCTAAGAGCACTTTCTTCAGTGAATTTCAGAGAACCCCATAAAATTGCGTGTATGCTTGTATGTGAATGTATTAACATGTGCACTTACGTTTTCTGGGAAGAAACATAACATTCATCAGATTTTGCAACCAGTTCTGAATATGATCAATAGATACTTAGGAAATACTCACCTAGACTGTCAGATCCATTTGGGGTGCTAAGAAGATCTATAAGGAGTATATAAAGGAAACAGAATTATTTCTTCATTGTCTGAGATATTTTCATGCCATTGATAAAGATATACCCAAGACTGGGAAGAAAAAGAGGTTTAATTAGACTTACAGTTCTGCATGACTGGGGAGGCCTCAGAATCATAGCAGGAGGCAGGAAGTGAAAGGCACTTCTTACATGGCCACAGCAAGAGAAAAAAAATGAGGAAGAAGCAAAAGTGGAAACCCCTGATAAATTCATCAGATCTCGTGAAACTTATTCACTATCACTAGAATAGCATGGGAAAAACCAGCCCCCGTGATTCAATTACCTCCCCCTGGGTCCCTCCCACAACACATGGGAATTCTGGGAGATAGAATTCAAGTTGAGATTTGGGTGCACAGCCAAACCACATCACGTGGTATATCCATCAGGTTATTTTTGCACTAATACTTGCTAGTTCCTTTCTTGTGTTTTTTATATCTTTATTGATATAGTATTTATATACTATAAAATTAACCTATTTAATGCATACAATGTAATTGTTTTAGTATATTCACCAAGTTGCACACCCATCACCAGAATCTAAGTTCACAACATTTTTGTTCCCCAAACAGAAATCCCATGCTCATTAAAGAGTCACCTCATCCTCTCTCCCTTCCCAGCACTAGGTGACCACCAATCTGTTTCATATAAATGGAATCATACAATATGGGGTCTTTTGTGACTGGTTTCTTTCACTCAGCATAATGTTTTTAAGGTTCATCCATGTTATAACATGTGTCACTACTTCATTTCTTTTTCTTGTTGAATAATGTTTTATGGTATGGGTATACTACATCTTATTTATCTGTTTATCCATTGATGAGCATTTGGATTATTTCCACGTTGAGCCTATTATGAATAACACTGCTATGAACATTCATGTATGAGTTTTTGTGTGGATATGTGTTTTCAGTTCTCTAGGAGTGGAATTACTAGATCACATGGTAACCCCATGTTTAACATTTTGAGAAACTGACAAATTGTTTTCCAAAGTGCCTGCACAATTTTGCATTCCCACCAGCAATGAAAGAGGGTTTCAGTCTCTCCACACCCTTGCCAACTCTTGTTAGTATTTGTCTTTTTTATTATAGTCATCCTCCTGGGTATGAAAAGGTATCTCATTGTGATTTCTATTTGCATGTCCCTAAGGGTTAATGATATTTTCCATCATTTCATGTGTTTATTGGCCTTTTTATATTTCCTTTGGAGAAAAGTGTATTCAAATCCTTTGCTTATTGCTAATTGTATTTACCTTTCTATTATTGGGCTGTAAGACTTCTTTATATATTCTGGATAGAAATCCTTTATGAGATTATGATGTGCAAATATTTCATATTTCATCCTATTTTGTGTGGGATCCTATTTTGTGTGTCTTTTCACCTTTTTGTGTGTGTTTGTGACTGACTCTCACCCTGTTGCCCAGGCTGGAGTGCAGTGGCACGATCTCAACTCACTTCAACCTCCATCTCCCAGGCTCAAGCAATCCTTCTGCCTCAGCCTCCTGAGTAGCTGGGACTACAGGCATGCACCACCACGCCCAGCTAATTTTTGTATTTTTAGTAGAGACATTGTTTTGCGATGTTGCCCAGACTGGTTTCGTACTCCTGACCTCAAGTGATCTGCCCACCTCGGCCTCCCAAAGTCCTGGGATTATAGGCGTGAGCTACTGGGCCCAGCCATCTTTTCACTTTCTTGGTATAATTTTTTTTTGTTTGTTTGTTTTTGGTGCTGTATTATATGCAGCACAAAAGCTTTTTTCATTTTGCTGTAGTCCCAGTCGAATTTATCCTTTGTTGTTGTTGTTGCTTGTACTTTTTGGTGTCATAGCTAGGAAATCATTAGAAATCATTCTAATCCAAGATCATGAAGCTTTATGCCTGTTTTTTTTTCCTAAGAATTTTATAGTGTATATCTCACACTTATTCTATGATTGATTTGGGGGTTAATTTTTATGTATGGTATAAGGAAGGAGCTGAACCTCATTCTTTTGCATGTGGACATCCAGTTGTCCTAGCATCATTTGTTGAAAACACTATTCTTTCACCGCATTAAATTATCTCGGCACCCTCCTCATTCTTTTGAAAATTAAGTGACATGGCCGGGCGCGGTGGCTCATGCCTGTAATCCCAGCACTTTGGGAGGCCAAGGTGAGCAGATCACCTGAGGCTGGGAGTTCGAGATCAGTCCGGCCAACATGGAGAAACCCTGTCTCTACTAAGAATACATAATTAGCCCAGCGTGGTGGCACATGCCTGTAATCCCAGCTACTCGGGAGGCTGAGGCAGGAGAATTGCTTGAACCTGGAAGGCAGAGGTTGCAGTGAGCCGAGATTGTGCCACTACACTCCAGCCTGGGCAACAAGAGCAAAACTCTGTCTCAAAAAAAAAAAAAACAAATTAAGTGACATAAAAAGACAAAATAGTAATATTTTCATTGATTAAAAGATTCATTGCAAACCAGATAAGGTGGATGTGTATACTGGATACTGTTAGCATCCTAGAGTAGTTTAAGAGCCTAATTCAGCCTCTATTGGACACTGATCAAATAGTTCGTGTGTTCTGGATTCTAGGATAGAAAGGTAAATTAACCATAATTTCTATCCAATCTCTCAGTCAGATAAACAAAAAAATATTGCACTATAGCAAGTGTTCTAATAGAGATATGCACAGGCAAAACAGAAACATAGTAGTAGCCCAGTGATTAATTCTGCCAGGTGTGCAATTTGAGCTCAGCTTGGAAGGTGGGAAAGACATTTCCCGGAGAAGGAAATGGCAGTGGAGTGGAGGGAAGTGACGCACAGGGAGTTCCACTGGACTGGAGGCTTGGAGAGTGAGAGTGGATGCTGTAAAGTATTTGGAGAAGAGACAGACAGACAATCAGATTGGAAAGAGCTCTGCATGCCTCCTGTGAAGTTTAGGCCCCATTCTATGGGCAAGAGGAAGCCACTGAAGGACCATAGGAAGGAGTGGTTTTGTGAATTTCTGGGAGGCTGCTAAGCCCTCTTTGGACTTCTGGCTTTGGCAAGAAGTGGTCCCAGATCTAGCATCACTGACCAAGAATCATAGAACTTTCATTGTTTCCAACCCATATTTATGGTTTGGTGTCAGGTGTTTACATTACCCCTTAGGAAATCTTCCACCCTAAGGATCCCAATCACAGCTCAAGCTTCCTTCCTTATACAGAGCCCTGATAAAACCAAAGCCTGGGGAAGATAAAAGAATAACTTCTCATCAGAGTCCAGTCAACTCTCATCAATTGGAGAGTCAGTCCTCATATTAGTTACTCTTTGGAGAAAGGAATAACAGCCCTTGAAACTATAGGAGCACCATAGCTCCAGAAATCCACAGCTTATGCCTATGGCTACAGCAACTAAAAAATATTCCTTCATCGGCAGTCATGGGATAACCCAGAAAACAGTAAAATGTGTTTTTCTTGTGCAGATGGAGTCAGGACACAGACACGTACCTGTAACTCTCTATACCCCATGTGCCATCTGTGTCCCCAAAGACTGTAATGGTATTTGATGATTTCTATTATTAAGACATGGGTTTTGTGTGTGTGCTTAATTGAGAAGACCTCTTAAGGAAACAATTTGTAATGTCCAATCTGAGTTCCAATGAGGAAAGTCTGAGTGCTGTTGTTCATAAAACAGAGCAAGAAAATGTCCCTGAACATTGCAAGAGAGAAATACAATCTTCAAAATTAGCAGTGAGGGGGGTAGCATAGCAGTGAAGTATTGGAACATGGTCATGCTATATAAATTTAAACTGGGTGTTTGTCACTTACCGGCTATATAATCTAGGGCAAGTTGCTTCTTAAGCAACATTTCCTTGATCTCTAAAATAAGAAATCATAATGACACCTAGCTCATAAAGCTGTTGTGGGGATTAAATGGAATAATCCATGTAAAAGGCTTTGCTATCCAGCACAAATTAAGTGCTCAATAAATGATCACTATTATTATTACTAGGACAAAGAGAGTTTGTATTTTCACTTGAGAAATCAATATAGATGCAGTATACTGCAAATAATCATGTGTATTCATGTGTATAAAAGCTTCAGAACTGAGTCGCTGGCCAAACCACGCAGCTATGCACATTCACCTTAAGCAACATACATTAACTTTTGGGCAAATAGCACTGTTCTTACCTTGCTCCAAATGATATTTTAAAAACATTCCATTATGATAGGAACTCAGCTACATTTGTGTATGATTATTTATGTATTGTTGCAGAAAAAAGCTCCCAGCTCTTGGCTAAGAAACATGACCAGGAGTAGCTCAAGCTGAAGTCTGTGGTTTCTCCTGAAAAATCATCTGAGGTTGCAATTACTATACCAGACATGGATGTAATCTGTATGATTAAGGAAGGGATACATTAACCAAAAAGTTGTGATGATAAAAAGGAGGAAGATGATATGTAATTAACCTTTTCAACAGTTAACATCAGTGGTTACCTAAGCCTCTTTACACAGAACTGCTCATTTGAAAAGCATGGAGTTTTGCTGTGGCATTTTCTTAAATATTTAATTTGCCTGCCTGCAGATAAAGTGATTTCCTCTTTATATTTTTTATTTGAGTTATAAAGTTCTGCTTTCACCACATCAACATTCAAAGTTGTATTTTATTAAATGAAATGATTTTGAAAGGAGCTGATTATTTTCTAGATTGTTTAAATAGAAACTCATATCTGATAAATATTAATTAAGGTGAGGTCAGCCTAAATTTTGCACCAACCTGTTTTTATATTGGGTTGGTGCAAAAGTAATTGCAGTTTTGCCATTAATTTCATTACATAGTAAGCTTGAGAAGGGGAATTTTAGGTTCTGTGATAGCCAAGTCTCAGTGAGTAGGTGACAGGCCAGGCAAGGAGCAAGCAGGTACAGAGACCAAGGAAACCTCTGGGATCAGACAAGTGCAAGCAGAGGGTGTCAGAAGATTTGGTATGAGAGAAGTCTTGCCAGGGTCAAAAGCCAGGTATTCAAGGAGCTGGGAAGAGCAGACCCTTTGATATAATATTACAAAAAGAAAGCCCAGGCCTTGAAATCTGAGAGGTATGCATGTTTATTCAGTCATCATAGGGTCTTAGAGAAGGCCTAGGAGCAGGAAATGAAGCAAATATCCTCAGCACAGGTTAGTTAGTATCAAGAAGATTCCATGGAAGGCTACAGAGTGCTGGCCCAGAGGACTAGTGGGTGGGACTCAGGACTTCAGTTGCTGAAGGAGTCGGGAAGAAAGCTAAGACCACAGTTGGTGATGAACCCGCCAGAACACCAGTTAGGAAGCCAGCAGAGGAATGCAGGGACATGGGACAGGGAGAGGAGGCAAGAGCCAGGCACAGCAGATCAAGGGCAGAGCAGTCTAAGTTGCAAGGCTGATTCTTCAGCCAGAGGCATGGGCTGGAGGACCCTGAGCGGGGTCAACATTATCCTCAATCTACAGCAGGTCGTACCCATAGGCATAAGTTAAGCCAGAGTTACCCGAACTCAGCACTATTCCATTTTTGACCAGATAATTCTTCGTTGTGGGTGCTGTCCTGTACATCATAGGCTGCGGCATCCCTGGCCTCCAGTCATCAGCATCCAGTCATGACAATCAAATTGTCTCTAATCATTGTTAAATCTGTCATTGCTAAATGTCCTCTGGTGGGCAAAATTTCCCCTGATTGAGAACCACTGGGTTAAGGGGGCACCTCCCCGAGTTTGAGGAATCCCAGGATGAAAAGTCAAGTCGAGGATTAGGCATTCAGAGCTTCTGTTTTGCTGTTGATGATTAAGTTTGTCTTCCCTACCCTTTCTATTTGGACTTCGCAGAAGACCTTCTTATTCTTAAGCGCCAGGTCTTTTCTGGTCATGTTCGCCATTTTTCTAGACTCCTCTGTAGTGTGGTGGTAGGAAATATCTACAGTATTCAGTGTTTTCCCTGAAACAATTATATACCTACATGTGATTTACGAAGTGATGGTTACAAATACACCAGTCTGTCCATTTCACGTAAATACCTGGATGAAAGATGTTCTGTTCCAAAGCATCGGTGGCACTATGCAAACACAAGTATGACCTGTGGGGAACTCCATTTTAGGTTAGGTGGGTCTGCGATACTGGGTTCCAGTCAATGCCTGTCTCTGAGATGTCAGCTAAGGCATTCTAAAAGCCCTTAAGCACAAAAATATCCCTCTTGCTGGCTAGTCATTAATGCTCAAAATGGCCAAGGGTCAGGTGGCAATGGTGACAAGTCCAGCTCACCCTGCCCAGTAGGGGGAATTTTTCATAATAATCCTCCTCTTTAGTCCATTCTGTCAATTGGCCAGAATCTAATCTGGAAGGGTGACACGAAAGATCTTAACAGCATTAGCATCTTTCTTGGCCTGGGCATGTTCTAGACAGCACTGCTTAGCATCTGTCGTGTGAATTATTTGATAGATGAGAATCAGTCACTCAGCTGCCTCCCTGCTAAGCTGCACGTCATGAAAACTTACCCAGCCTGCTTTGTATTGCCCAGGCCTGCCAACTACTCATATATCTTCCCCCATGTGGTGAAAACAGGCTGAGTTTTTGTTAAGGTGGAAGAAAGCAGACTCTAATCCAGTCACGTCAATACTAATACATTGTCAGAGATCTACATGCAATCCCATAGAAAGCCCTGTAGAAGCTGTGTGGGTCTCCTGAGGAGAAAATGACCCAAATGTGACCATTCAATTATTCCTTCATCCTCTTATTAACATAGATTACATTAGGGTGGCTCCAGAATTTCTCCATGGTGGGAGGGAGATAGTAGAGGTTTTGCTCAGATTATTTTTGGTGTGGGATAGATTTAAGGGTACTAATAGAAATTGTGGGGAGGGGCCTAAAGTCTGCCCAAGCTGTTTTTGGCCGTATTAAATTTTATTACTATAGTATTGTCTGTGATGTTAAGTAAAATCTTTCAACTTATCAAATATTTTCAGCTGGTTAGGTTTTACTTTTTTTTCCCTAGAGTTCATTTACCTTCACAATTAATTTTGTACCTAAGAACTTTCAGACTTAAACTATAGAACTACATGCTAAAATATTTGTATGCAACTACAAGTTGCTCATTCATTGTAAGGTCTGAGCTGTGGTTGATATGAGATATAATAATTAGTGAGAAGTTCAAGAACCTAGAGTGAAAGTCCCGTGAAGCTTCTCAAATTCTTAAAAAGAGTATGATTCAAGTCAGGTTATTAGTTATACTACTAACAATTATAGTAACAATAATAATAATTTTAAAATATCAAGGGCTTATTATATGCTACTAGACCAAGGGCTTTTACCTGCATTTCTCATTAGATCCATTATAACCCTTTGAGATTGTTACTGTTATTAACCCCATTGTATAATAAGGAAACTGAGGCACAGAAAGTAACTTGCCTAAGGTGAGTCATGGGGTTAGTGGGTGGCTTAAATGCTAGCCAAGTATTTAAGCCCAGGAAACCTGACTTCAGAGTCTGAACCCATCCTGATTATACCATTCTGTCCATTTTTTCTTACAAATGAACCAAAGGAGAATATTTCTACAGTTTTTACTTCCCACCCTTTTAAAAATATTTTGTCATCTTCTGTCATCTTAATTATTATTGTTATTTTTTGAGACAGAGTCTTCCCTTGTCACCCAGGCTGGAGTACAGTGGCACAATCTCGGCTCACTGCAACCTCCGCCTCCCAGGTTCAACCTCCCTCAACCCCCTAAGTAGCTGGATTACAGGCGTGTGCCACTACGCCTGGCTAATTTTTGTATTTTTAGTAGAGATGGAGTTTCCACATGTTGGCCAGGCTGGTCTCAAACTCCTCAAGTGATCCGCCCACCTTGGCCTCCCAAAGTGCTGGAATTATAGGCATGAACCACCACACCCGGTCCTGTCATCTTAATTATATATACACATATATAAAATTTACATATATAAAAAGTATATTGATCAAAACATAAATAAGAGAATTCTCATGTCCCACTATAAATTTATATTACCCTGAGTTATATACACTGCAATATGTTTAGAGCAGTAACTACAAATAAAATAATGTGAGGATCTAGTATTAATTCCAGTGCCTCCTATTTAGAGACCTGCTGGAATTCTTTATCTGTGTGGCTCAGGAATGAAATCTCCTGGGCTCCAGAGACAGATAGCAACCCAACCCCGTTTGCATTGCAAAGAGAAAGGAGAGCAGCCCATTAACGATTGGCCAGGTAAGAAGCATTTAAGTAGCTGAGATCAGGACGTGAGAGAGGTGTCAAGGGACCAGAGAAGTCACAGCTCATCCCTGATGCCAACACCAAAGGAACTCTTGACACAGACCACACCTCACTAGCTCCTCACCTCCCCATTCCCATGGCCTCTGAGGCAGAGGAAGGACAGTGAGGCCAGCTCTGCGCTTTGGATTAGGGCCTTCCGCAGCCTGCAGTCCTTCCCTGGAACAGACAGTGACTGAAAAAGCCAACCAACCAGGGCTACCCTGCCCACATCTGGAGGTGGTGGTGGACCCCAAAGAGAAGGAGAGAGTGCAGGTAAAGTCAAATAACACTGATATTCCAATTTTTAAAAATACCATGCCTGCAGAGCACAGCCATCTGCAGCCAGATTGTGGACCCAGGCTGCCAATTTTGAGCCCTGTTAGAACATCCCAGAATGAGAAGGCCTAAGGAATTCCTTCAGAATAAAGAACAGTTTGACCTAAGAGGAACTGTGGTGCTCCCTTCAATAACAAGATGTGTGCATGTAGTTTTTAAAAGCATGTTCTGTATTCTCCCTTTAAGTAAATATATATTGTAAAAACACAGATGTGTGACTTGACTTCGTGACTCACAGTAAACAATCCAATGGCAACGCCCCTCAGCCTTGGAGCAACAGCAGAGAAGCACTTTGCCCCCTGACCTCCCCCTTCCAGTCTTTTATTAATAAACATGGGAGATTAAGTGGCTGTATGAATGAGCTTTAAAAAAAAATGACCCACAGTAAGAATAGCCAGGTAGGCCACATCTTGGATTACAAAATCTTAGGCTGTGCCATTCTTTAAAAATCATTTATTTCCTGTATTTTTAAAAACACATTGCTTTTTATTTATCCTCCTGTTCTAATTTACATATGTTTGGTTTGTGTGGGCATTGGGATCTCGAGAGGATGCTATCAACTCTGTTGGTGAATATTTTTGGAGCTTTCAATGTAGGATTTCTTGTTCACAGCATCTTATTTGTGTTTCTATGATTGCTGCTAACAGTATCCTTTATACACATATGTAGGGTGGGAACTTGGGAGCTGGGCCTGAGGCAGACGAATCTAACATGGCCAAGAAAAGGGTGTAGGGTGACAGTTATGACACACACATTCAGAGATCAGCATGCATTATCCAGGTGCTGTGAATCAGTTAGTTGTAGGTTATGGCATCTCCTTGACCATCTCCCAAGCAAAGGTCTTTAGGGAGAGAGACCTTGCTGCCTGCTGAATCAGCTGAGCAACCTTGGACCTAACCGCTCCACCCTCGACTGGACAATGAGAAGGTTCAATGACTTTTGAGATTCCTTCCAATTTGACATTCTAGGACTCTATGATTCATTACTGTATTCTTTTATCTAGTGCTGTATGATGATTTAAATGGAATAGTCCCCCAGAAAATACGCAGGAAGTGTAGGCATCATCTTAAAGCAAAGAAGACGAATTTCTTTATTTAATTTAATCCACGTTGCAGCAAGACTTTAAAGAATTCTCATGTGACTTAACTGAAGTAGTATCTTCTCTCTTCCTCTTTTTGTAGTATACTGGTATACCAATGAATCAAGTGCCTGGAGGTGAAACAGTGCTATCTAAACATAAAGATCAATGGACTGGTGAATAATATTGTCAATTTGTTGTGATCTTAGCCTTGCATGTTTGTAAGTGCTACTAAGACATTTCATGAACCAGTATGACATGGTACTGGGCAGATGACAGAACGAGACCCTTAGGTTTGGTAGGTATGGGGGCGATGAAGTTTTCTTGAAGCTCTTCCAATTTAGAAATGAAAGAGACTGTGAGAGGACTGAATGGTGTCTCAGCAGGCCAGGTCATCCAACGTAACCCCTACGATAGGAAGTCAGGAGCCTAACGGTTCAATGTGCCTTAGAAAGATCACCCTCATTTGGTCTCCAGTTCTCGGTTTATAAACTTGGTGTGACAAAAAGTGTTGTCCCAGTGAATTGTTGCCACCATGTTTTTTCTAAGAATTTCCAGAATCCCAGATGTTTACAAAGTGATAAATGAATGTGCAATATGGTTATATTACTAAATATACTCTTTTAAAATTGTGTTTGTGTCAGTATGCTTAAAATACCTAATTTACTTCTTACACTCAGGTTTAGTGGTCATTGGAGAGAAAGAGGAAGTAGTATAATACATGACATTCTACCATTTTGAAGACAAAAAACATATATATCACTCTTCAAAAAAGTTGACTGGTATAATGTTTTTGGAATTTATACATTTCTTGCTTTGTTATAGAGCATGCAATTTATAACTGCTTCTGAGGAAAAATCCAATACTGGATTTTCATTTGACGTTTTCTCCTATACTATTTGTCCCATTATTCCAGACAGCCTGTTTAGCTGTCTTAAAGTCAGCCTTTCTTCCCCACTGTCTTTTCTTTAGCATGGGATATTAGAGGTGCTGCTGTTTCCATGCTTTGTTATAGACTAATGTTAGACTAAAAATGAATTGTCTAAAATAGCATCCACGAGAGTTAATAGCTCCTGTGGGTGGGCCATATAACACTGCCATCACTTGCTGTGTGATATTTATAATTAATACTCTCTCCTTTCCAGCCAACAGTTTTGCAGCTTAGTTTTCTAATTATGGAAACAAAGAGTGAGTTTTCACACAGAGGTATTATTGTTTTTACTGCCCTGGAAAATGAAGATTTATGAAAAGAAAGTTATTTCCATTGGCCCCTGGCTTCCTACCAATCCTTTAGGTGCAGCAGTTACCTCACCTTACTTGAGGGAGAGGAAGAAGGCACACCTTTTTATTGGGGGAATATTAAAAGGTGGCTCAAATGATTCCACGTCTCCTTTCTCTAGAAATTTTTCCAGGCCAGGCACGGTGGTTCATGTCTGTAATCCCAGCCCTTTGGGAGGCCCAAGCAGACAGATTACTTGAGCCCAGGAGTTTGAGACCAGCCTGGGAAACATGGATAAACCCGCTCTCTACAAAGAATAAAATTTACTGGGTATGATGGCATGTACCTACAGTCCCAGCTACTAAGGAGACTGAGACAGGAGGATCACTTGAGCCCAGGAGGTCAAGGCTGCAGTAGGCCATGATCACACCACTGTACTCCAGCCTGGGCCACAGAGCAAGAGCCTGTCTCAAAAAAAAAAAAAGAAAGAAAGAAAGAAAGAAAAAAAAAGAAAGAAAAGAAAATAAATCATTCCAATTCAATAAAGTGCAAGATATCAGAGTAATATATTATATCCCAACACAACCTCATAGCCTCGTTTCCTGCTGGGTCACTTGGAAAGCCAAGCATAGCATTTTGGCTGGCGTGTTCCCTTTTAAAATAGCTGCCAGTGCTACCTGCAGAGCAGGTGGTGGTAAGAAGCCAGGTCACACCTAGGCAGCCAATTGGAAGTGGTTGGATTGCTGAGCTCTGTAGTGATTCCCAGTGTCCCAGTCACAGCAAGTACACAAACTGCTGGAAAGGAGCCAGTGCCCTCCTGACCTGTGGCTCAATCACAGCTTAGTCTGTCGCTTTCTGAGTAGATGCCGATCAAGGCTTTGGCATGAGATGCTCGAGAAGGCTGGACTGCATCCTCAGCCTGCAAAGCCAAAGGATAGTGTAGCATTTCTTTCACTTCTCTATCCGATGGTGCAGTCGTTTTTGCCTCCATTAAAGGAAGGCATTGGTCTCTCTCTTCAATTTCACCTAATGCTGACCATAGGAACACAGGATAAAATTGCAGTCACCCAAATATTTGCATGCAGGACAGCTTCAACATAGAATATTCCTATTTCTTGGGCAGAATGGCCAAGCAGGCTGGCATCTTTATTTCAGGCTGAATTAACACCAGATGCCTTCCTGCCAGAAATCTCCCCAGCCTACTGAAAACTACCTGGAACCTGAGTTCACCAGTGAGGACATGAAAAGAAAAGTTTTAAAATATATCTGACATGGTTCTTCAATTCTAATCATATTAATTTTCATTTTCCCATTTCGGGAATTATTGCAAAACTCAATTAGTGAGTTTTATGGCTCTGAAAATCTTACCGTCTGGCTAGAGCTCTTCTTTTTTAAAGCAACTTGTCAGTTTTAGAATAGAAAATTATCAATAAATGAGGGAAAGGTGCCAGGTCAGAACATGTAAAACTGTGGTGATTGAATGATATTGAGGGTAAGTCAGCTGAATATTATTCTCAGCTCAGCACAAAACTGAATAATGAGAACTGTGTAAAAATGACTGCTGCTTCCCAATGACTCGGTATTTCAATATCCACCACTACGTTTCAGGATTATTCCTTTAGTTTGACAATGTTACTGAGATTTATCTAGCACCCATCTTCCAATCACTATGGACAGTGCTTGGGTGATGGAATAGACCTCTCCATTTATTCTGGGTGGTTGCTCCCGATAAAGCTGTCCTGCAAAGCTGCCATTTCACTATAAATCAAAGCCTCTATGTCTAAAGTGTTATTTAATAATGTTCAAAGCTGTAAGTGGAATCTAGTGGTTCACACTCAGAGCTAAGAGCCAAATACTTCATGCTGCCCTCTTTGCCCAGACACTTTTACTTTATTGTATAACTTACGACTGTCTCTATGCTTGGAGACAACTGAATATCTGAGGCCAATTTGACAAATGAAGACCAAGATATCTGCAAGAATGTCATCTTGAAATCATTTTATCTTAAATTATATGGTTAATATATGCTTTCCACTTCACTTTGCGTTATTCTTCTTCTATTTCCTGTCAAATAACTGCAAATATCATTTAGCTGTTGAAAAAATTTTAAAATTGTCAAGTAGAAAGAGATCTGTAAAACAGAGTATTCAAGATCAGAGAGCTTTCCAAACTTGGAACTAGATTTTAAGTCTGTTCCTAAGTTTGAGTTAATTGCATAAATCTCAAATCATTAACAAACTCTTATTTTTTCCCTTCAGTCCAAAGTTTCTTAATGATTAATATTGTGCTTAAATCACATTGAAAGTTCACTCTTTTCTTTATTTAGTCTATCATTGGTGGGCATTTCAGTTGATTCTATGCCTTTGCTATTGCGATTGATGCTACAATGAACATATGTATGCATGTATCTTTATAACAGAATAATTTATATTCCTTTGGGTATATATCCAGTAATAGGATTGCTGGGTTAAATGGAATTTCTGGTTCTAGGTCTTTGAGGAATCTCCACACTTTCTTCCACAATGGTTGAACTAATTTACATTCCTAACAACAGTGTAAAAGCATTCCTATTTCTCAGCAGCTTTGCCAGCATCCGATATTTCTTGTTTTAATAATCATCATTCTGACTAAAGTGAGATGGCATCTCATTGTGGCTTTGATTTGCATTTCTCTAATGATCAGTGATGCTGAGCTTTTTTTCATATGTTTGTTGGCTGCCCAAATGTCTTCTTTTGAGAAGTGTCTATTCATGTCCTTTGCCCACTTTTAATGTGGTTGTTTTTTTCTTCTAAGTTTAAGTTCCTTGTAGATTCTAGATATTAGACCTTTGTCAGATAGATAGAATGCAAAAATTTTCTCCCTTTCTGTAGGTTGTTTCTTCACTCTGATGATTGTTTATTTTGCTGTGCAGAAGTTCTTTAGTTTAATTAGATCCCATTTGTCAATTTTAGCTTTTGTTGCAATTGCTTTGATGTTTTTGTCACGAAATCTTTGCCCATGACTATGTCCTGAATGGTATTGCCTGGATTTTCTTCTAGGGTTTTTAAAGTTTTGGGTTTCACATTTAAGTCTTTAATTTATCTTGAGTTAATTTTTGTGTAAGGTGTAAGGAAGGGGTCCAGTTTCAATTTTCTGCATATGGCTAGCCAGTTCTCCCAGCACCATTTATTAAATAGGAAATCCTTTCTGCATTGCTGTTTTGTCAGTTTTGTCAAAGATCAGATAGTTGTAGGTGTGCAGTCTTATTTCTGAGAACTCTATGCTGTTCCATAGGTCTGTGTGTCTGTTTTTGTACCAGTACCGTGCTATTTTGGTTACTGTAGCCTTGTAGTATAGTTTGAAGTCTGGTAGAGTGATGCCTCCAGTTTTGTTCTTTTTGCTTAGGATTGTCTTGGCTATATGGACTCTTTTTTGGTTCCATATGAATTTTAAAGTAGTTTGTTCTAATTTTGTGAAGAATGTCAATGGTAGCATAGAATACTATGCAGCCATAAAAAGGAATGAGATCATGTCCTTTGCAGGGACCTGGATGGAGCTTGAAGCCATTATCCTCAGTAAACTAACACAGGAACAGAAAATAAAATACTGCATGTTCTCACTTATAAGTGGGAGCTGAAAAATGAGAACAACATGGACATAGGGAGGGGAACAACATACCCTGGAACCTGTGGCAGCTGGGGAGAGGGAGAGCATCAGGATAAATAGCTAATCCATGTGGGGCTTAATACCTAGTTGATGGGTTGATAGGTGCAACAAACCACCATGGCGCACATTTACCTGTGTAAGAAACCTACACATCCTGCACATGTATCCTGGAACTTAAAATAAAATTAAATTTAAAAAATTTAAAAAATGAAAGTGTCTGTTCATGTCCTTTGCCCAGTTTTAATGGGGCACCCCTTCCAAACAGCATGTTGGTGTGAAACATCATGAAGTTTTTATTATATTTACTCCCAAGACGTCTATTCCTCATATAGTGTTACTAAGAATTCCAGGGAAGTCCACTTAATCATTTAGAGTTACTTAGATATAGGGACAGTTGCAGGGTAAATGCACCTGATAGCAATAACAAGCATACCCTGAGATGGCAGACACATCTGAATGTGTGTTCCAAGCTAGAGAATCCCCTTAGCCACTACAACTCTCTCCCCTCTATGACACCTCCTAATAAAATCCCATGTCTCATTTGCTGACTCTGGGTCTCTTCTTTGGCCTCTTGAACTTGGTGCCTTACCTATTAATAGAGGTTTGGCACAACAACAGTGTTCAAGGAATGCCTTATTGTTTCATTTTGATTATTAAAACATCTGAGAAGACCCCCAGCCTGGAGCTCCTTGTTATGACCCACTACTTTTATGAGACCCCCATCCTTCTAAGCCATCCATTCTAAGTGGCTCTTTGTATCCACTTTTTCCAAATAACTCCTTGTGTAAGACCCACTTCCCTCAAATAATTTTCCCAATATTTGCCTTGCTGACTGTGAGTGAAGTTCAACTTGAAGTTCAATTCCATTCTGAAAACTTTCTGTTGACCTTGGCAGTTTTTGAGGATAGTATTTAACCATTAAGCTCTTCTCCCTCTATGCCTTTTTTCTTTTTCTTTTTCTGCATTTGATTATACTACAAGCTTTAGTTTAAGAACCTTTCAAGCAATTGTTACCATTATAAGAGAGAGATTGCTTTTACTATTCATAAGAATGGTCATGGATTCAGAACTAATTAGAGTTGTAAGTAACTTTAAAGTTTACCTTCTGCAACACCATCTGATGCTTGAATCTACTCTACATTATAGACACATCCAATCTTCTGTTTTACAAAACTCTTCCCTGCAATAGTTCTAAGACCTTTACAGATACCTTATGGGAATCCATTTGTTTCCACTTCACAAGAAAATAGTCAACCCACCATTATTTCTAGCCTCTTCAGGGGGTCCCAGCTTCTACTTTCCACCCCTTCCCTGTAATTTATTCCTCACATAATAGCCATGGTGATCTTTTTAGATCATAAGTCAAGTCACATCCTTACAGTGACTTCCTATGAAATTTAACCCCTTACCCCGGGCTTCAAGGTCTTGCAAGACTGACCTCAGGTTCCCTCACCAGAATTTTTTCATGCTTCTTCTTGCCTCTTCTCTCTGTTCTTCAAACTGCTAATCTCTCAGGCCCTTGAGTATGCAGGTTTCTTCCTATCTCAAAGCCTTTGCAATTGTGGGTCCCTCTGCTTATAAATCCCTTCCTGAGTCTTTGGATGCTCAGGGTACAATTCAATGTCACCTTGTCAAAGAGGCTGTTGCTGAGCCACTATCTGAAGATGCCCATCCTCCCCACAAATCTTCATCTCTATCCCATTAACTGTTTTGTCCTCTTCACAGAATCAATCACTATCAGAAGTCACCTGTTTGCTTGCGTGCTGTCCTCCACTAAATGTAACCTCCATGGGACCAGGGACCTGCCTTTTGTTTCCTGCGTATACCAGGCATGTAGCCATTTGGATGAATGAGAAATTATGATCCAAGTTTTTATAAAACTTACATCTAGTCACATGAGAATGGAAACAAGCTCCTGCTTCTGCGAACATGCCCTGATATTCATGATTCCATGACCTCACGCCTATGCTTCCCTTTACCTGAAAGACTGTTTGTTGTCTTCTGGTTAAACCCTATCATCCTTTAAAATCAGTCCAGCCGCCTCGCCATTTAGGAAATGTTTTCTGACCTCCTCAGGCTGGATACATAACCAGTTCTAAGCATTCTAACATTATCATGTTCCCTGCAATCTCTACCACTGTGCTTACCACACTGTATTTTAAAATATTTAATTGGCAAATATTTAATATATTCAAGATAGACAATGGAATGATTGGATGTATTATACATATACATTGTGTAATGATTACCACCTAAATTTCCATCACCACTCATGCTATGCATCATATCCCGAGAACTTCTTCATCTTATAACTAAACCTTTGTATATTTTGATCAACAGCTCCCGAACCACCACCCACAACCCCCTACTCAGCCTCTGGTAACCACCGTTCTACTTTCTGCTTCTTAAGCTTGACCTTTTTGGATTCCAAAGTGAGATCAGACAGTATTTGTCTTTCTGTGTCTGGCTTATTTCACTTATCACAGTGTTTTATCATTATTTATTTGGTTGCTGGGTGTATTAGTCTATTTTCACTCTGCTATAAAGAATCTCCTGAGACTGAGTAATTTTAAAGGAAATAAGTTTAATTGACTCACAGTTCCACCTGGCTGGGGAGGCCACAGGAAACTTACGATCATGATAGAAGGGAAAGCAAACAGGTCCTTCTTCACATAATGGCAGGAAGAAGTGCAGAGCAAAGCGGGTAAAGTCCCTTATAAACCCATCAGATCTCATGAGAACTCACTCACTATTATGAGAACAGCATGGGAGAACTGCCTTCAGGATCAAATCCCCTCCCATGAGGTCCCACTCCCAACACATGGGGATTAGAATTTGTACTACAATTCAAGATGAGATTTTGGGTGGGGACACAGCCAAACCATATCACTGGGCTCTTCCAGGCGACAGGGATCTCCTCAGGCAAGGGATTATTCATCTTTATTTTCCCAGCCCTGAGCTTGTGCCCCAGCCCCTGCACAATAAAAGTTTGTTGAAGGAGAAAGGAACCTTAAACTTCTGACTATAGTTGACTATGTTGCCAAGTTGTATTGTGTGTTCCACAGAGGGCAACCATTAATATTTTAGTCCACATTTCATTGCTAATAATCATTTAGACTTTCAGAGTTTTAAAAAGAACACCTTCATAATCTAATGTCTCAATTTAAATTATTTTCAACATAAAGGGAATGTGACTTGCTGCTATAATTTTAAAAATAATCTGAGTAGATAATCTGAGTGGTTGCTATGGATAACCTAAATCCACAAATAATCCACAAACCCCATTTTAGGAATTAATTACACCAAACATTGGATCAAAGCTGCTAACCAATAAGGAATTATATTGATATGAGTTTAACTTCTGTACATTTGTCTTCCTAACAAAATATGAGAGAAAGACAGGGAAAAAAGGAATTATAAACAACTCAAATACTGGATAATAAACTCCTGAATAATTGAGAATTGCCTACATTTGTGTTAGCCATTGCTTATATTTCCCTAGGACTGCCAAGTTCATCCTTGGGAGTGATGAGAGCCATTGAGGAAATAATAAAACACACTCTGCTATGGTTCTTTCATTCTCTGGAAAGAAAACAAAGTTAATCAAGTTAACAATTCAGATAAAATCAGAAAGAAAAATGACAGGGATTTAATAATGCTCTTTAATTGAAACAAGTTGTTTTGCCCTAAGAGAGATGATACCATTTAATCAGGGATTTTTTTTTATTATTATACTTTAAGTTCTAGGGTACATGTGCACAACGTGCAGGTTTGTTACCTATGTATACATGTGCCATGTTGGTGTGCTGCACCCATTAACTCGTCATTTACATTAGGTATATCTCCTAATGCTATCCCTCCCGGCTCCCCCTACCCCACAACAGGCCCTGGTGTGTGATGTTCCCCTTCCTGTGTCCAAGTGTTCTCATTGTTCAAGTCCCACCTATGAGTGAGAACATGCGGTGTTTGGTTTTCTGTTCTTGCGATAGTTTGCTGAGAATGATGGTTTCCAGCTGCATCCATGTCCCTACAAAGGACACGAACTCATCCTTTTTTATGGCTGCATATTATTCCATGGTGCATATGTGCCACATTTTCTTTTTTTTTTTTTTTCTTATTATACTTTAAATTCTAGGGTACATGTGCACAACGTGCAGGTTTGTTACATATGTATACATGTGTCATGCTGGTGTGCTGCACCCATTAACTCGTCATTTACATCAGGTATATCTCCTAATGCTATCCCTCCCCCCTACCACCACAATAGGACCCGGTGTATGATGATCCCCTTCCTGTGTCCAAGTGATCTCATTGTTCAATTCCCACCTATGAGTGAGAATATGCGGAATTTGGTTTTCTGTTCTTGTGATAATTTGCTGAGAATGATGGTTTCCAATTGCATCCATGTCCCTACAACGGACATGAGCTCACCCTTTTTTATGGCTGCATAGTATTCCATGGTGTATATGTGCCACATTTTCTTAATCCAGTCTGTCATTGATGAACATTTGGGTTGGTTCCAAGCCTTTGCTATTGTGAATAGTGCCGCAATAAACATACGCGTACATGTGTCTTTATAGCAGCATGATTTATAATCCTTTGGGTATATACCCAGTAATGGGATGGCTGGATCAAATGGTATTTCCAGTTCTAGATCCTTGAGGAATCGCTAATCAGGGATTTTTTTTTTTTTGACATCCTGTTTTATATGATTGGAGATATCTACTATGAATAATAAGTCATCTGTTTTGTTAGTATATTTCTAAAATTTCTAGTATATTGTCTTCTCAAGCAAAGTAACTTTGTCTCCATAAATCCGTTTTTCCTTTGGCAATGGTTTAAATAGATTCAGGAACTAAATGTAGAAGATGAGATTCATTCATTCAGTAACTATTGAGTGCCTACTGTGTATCAGTCACTGGTTTAGGTGCTGAATGAGACACATCATGGGGTTCATATTTAATGATATATTTCCCCATAACCAGCATACTGAAAAGGCCAATTCCATTTTTAAATGCATAGCTATTTCTATATTGAAATGTGACTTGAAGACACAGAAAGGTCAGTAGTTCTCTGCAAAAATAAAGTTGTTTATAATTAAATGTGAAGGGAGAAAGAACCCAAAAATGAAGAAAAAAAAAAGGAAAAAGACTTCATTTGCATTTTCACGTTTAGTATGCTCACTGCTTATCTGTTTATAAAATTATAAATTATACTAGGTTTTCATGTCAACTCCTACAAGCACAAAAATAACTTTACAGTATAATTTGACTTAGCTGTATTATTTAATATATGTGCACTCATCTCTGATGAGACCCAGAGCACATTTTGCTCATGAATCCCTGTAATCCTTTAGGCATTTTATGACAAATTTCTTATTAGCCACAATCGTAGCATGAGCAATATATGATAAATGGCTCAGCAAAGGTTTTTCAGTGAGTTTGAAATGCTCTCAGGAAGAGTACCCATGTTTAAGAATCTATGCAATGCCTTAATCTTTATACTTTATTCTCCCTTGTCTGTGTATTTGATTTTCAAACAACCATCCTAAAGTACTTTGTAAGACTGCAATATGAGATTGGTTTCTGCAACTGCGGGATTTTCCATGGAATATTTTCTCCTCTTCCTGTACAACTAGGTAAATTCAGCTGGGGTTCAGCTCTGAGGCTCTGAATTATCACTGGAGCATTACTATCTCAACACTTCTCTGTTTGATTCATTGAACAGATTATTTTACATGATCAGACAATTTGGTTAATCCTCTTCAGGGCCAGGAGAACTTGAGGATATCTTCTGATTTGCTTAATTCTGAATATTTTAAATTGATTATGTCTATCTCAAAGTAAAAACAGTCTAAGGCACTGTAATAAAAATGGGTGAGAATAATAATCATTGGAAAAAGAGACTCTTAAGGAAGAACAGACATCTCATTTTCCATTTTCTTCTCATTATGTCTGAAGAGTAACACTCCTACATCTCAGGGATATCAAATTTGTTATAAATTCACAAATGAAAGTGATAATAAATCAATGCCTAGATCTCTTATTTCATTGCTTCATGCTAGTACTTTCCCTACCAATCATTTGCTGACTGTGAACTATCCCCTTCTACTGATAAAGTACTCATCATTTTTGCCTCTGATTCTAATTAGAAAATGAATCTACCTTTCCCTTGACACAGGGAGTAAACCGTGAAATGATAAGCACTTTGCCTAAGAAAAGGAACCACTCCATGAAAACACTAAGATGAAAACTTCAAATATGACATTTAAATGAATGGGTAAGCCTGGGCAACATAGAAAGATCCCATCTCTATAATTTTCTTTTTTTTTTTTTTTTTTTTTTTACTTAGCCAGCCATGGTGGAACACACCTGTACTAGCTACTTGGGGTGGGGCTGAACTGAGAGGATGGCTTGAGCCCAGGAGTTTGAAGCTAAAGTGATCATGCCACTGTACTCCAGCCAGGGCAACAGAACAGAACTCTGTCTCTAAAATAAATAAATAAATCTGAATGGTTTTTTGTTTGTTTGTTTGTTTTTGCTTTTATGTAAGCTAAAGTGGGTGCTTTAAAGATATTCAGTAAGAGTGTGTGGCTGAATTTTTTTTCTTTTTATTTAGTGTAGGTATGGCAGATTAGGGAGAGGAGGAGTATAAAACTCCAGATAGATCTTCACACAAATTGCTTAGCAAGGGTCTTTAAGGACTCTTTTCACTTTGAAGGAATTACAACTGGAGATTGGAAATGGTGGATTTCAGAGTACAGTTTATGGAAGAAAGATAATGCAGAATTCTAACGATCTATATTAAAGAAATGAGAGTTGCCTTGCCTCTTCCCTAACCCCCACCCCAGTAAAATATTGGCAAATGAATGTCCTTTATGCATTTTACATTACATTA
This sequence comes from Theropithecus gelada, assembly GCF_003255815.1. NCBI lineage: Eukaryota > Metazoa > Chordata > Mammalia > Primates > Cercopithecidae > Theropithecus > Theropithecus gelada. Next base: position 74,949,748 of record NC_037676.1, read on the forward strand.
AAATGACATTTTAAAATTATGTATTATGGTTTTTACCGATTTTCTCACTTTAACCAATTTTTTGTATTAATTACTACTATTTTTACTCATGTCAGATAAGTCAGCTTTACTGCATAGCAAGGTGGTTGAATACGTAGGCTCTGAAGCCAGACATCCAGATCTGGCGCTTCTTACTGTCTGTGACTTTGGGCAAGCTGCTTAACTACTCTGATCTTCTATGTCACTATTTGTGAAATGATGATGATAATATATCTACTTCTTAAGTTTGTAAAGAGGATTAAATAAGATCATTCATATTAAGGACTTGGCATTCTGTTCATCTCTGACAGCACAGTAAACTCTTAATAAACAATATCAATTTATATATTTTATAACAAAAATTGTAACCCAGGTGCATTGGTCTACTTGGCTTGTGTAACAAAATACCACAAACTGGGTAGTTCAAACAACAGAAGCTTATTTTCTCACAGTTCTGGAGGCTGGAAGTCCAAAATCAAGGTACCAGCAGGATTGGTTTCTAGTGAAGTGTTTCTCCTCAGCTTGCAGATGATGTCTTCTCATTGTGTCCTCATAAGGCATTTTCTTTGTGTGCACATAAAGAAAAGGAGTCCTGGGGTCTCTTCTTCTTACAAGCGCAGCAGTCCTATTGGATTAGGGCCCAGCTTCATGATTCCATTTCACCTAATTACCTCCTGAAAGGCCATTTTTCCAATATAGTCACATTAGGGCTTCAACACATTATTTTTGGGAAGACTCAAGTTGGTTCAAACACTAGTACATTTATACTCTACTTATAAAGAGTAGAGTAGCTTTGGGATACAGAAATGACCCGTCATGAAGGATGAACTCCAAAGAGTTCTGTCCAAAGAGAGGACAAGTTTCAGTCCACAGTGATCCAAATTGAAGAGAATTAGAGAACCTGAACTCCATACTTAAATCTACCATTCACTATATGAAATTGCAATAATTACTTAATTTCCTTCTTTCTTAGATACACACATTAAATCTAATTGTAGATGAGCCCATCATCTACTTGCTTCAAAGGATATATAAAGGACTAACATAACACTGCTTAATATAATAACTAGTCTGAGATTTCTGGAAAGGGCAAGGTAAATTCCAAGGAGTAAAAACAAGCTTATTCTCCTTAATTTTATCTTTATTGATTCTTCCATTCGTTCATTAAAAATGTATTGATTACCTACTATGTGCCAGACACTATGGGTACAGAGGAAATAGTTTCTAGAACATGACCTTAAATGGCTCACAGGCCACTGGGAAAGGGAGACATGTAAAGAAGTAATGGTAACAAGCCAGAAACGTATACACAGTTGTAAGGTTAAATGCCATGCAAATATAATAATAGCTATCACTTGTTGGGTGCTCACTATGATATCCCAGTTACCATGGCACATGCTTTATATTCACCATCTTATCTAATGTTTGCAACAACATTGAGTTAAACACTGTTATTAAGAACATTTTATGGGATTAGAGAGACTAGGTGTCTTGTTCAATGGCTCATAATTGAAAAGCAATAGACCTTAGGTGAGAATTCAGTTGTGTCCAATTCTTGAGTGCATTTTCATAACCACAGTCTCTACTGTCTCCCTGCTCTGGGAGTACAAAAGAGTATCTAAATCTTTCTGAACCATGGAAGATCTAACAGAAGATGTTACTGTTGAGCTGGCTGTTGAAGGTTGAAGAGAAGTTGGCCAGGTAGAGAAGGAGGAGGCAGGCATGCAGGAAGATAAAGCCGTGAAGGAACATAGCTTACTCAGGCATGGAGAGTAGGACTTATATCAGGGAATGGCCCTGTGTTAGATCAAGAATACGGGAAGGACCATGCTTTATCCTCAAGACAGCAAGGGACCCTGGAGTTTTTTTGAGCAGGAGAGAAACATAAAATGAAATAAGTTTTCTATTTTGTTAGGGCACTCTGATGGGTGCCCTAACAGGGTATTCTGGCATAGAGAGGGCAGTATATCAGAAAGTTGCACCATATTAGAAAGAAGAAAACCAGTTCACCACTGTAGAACGCCAAGCAGGAGGTGATATTAATCTGAATTTAGGAAATGGGAGTAGAACTGGGGAGGAGAATGTTGAAAAGATATACTTAAGAAAGAGACTTGCCAGTAGTTTGCAGCTAATTAGAGATGAAAAATGAATTGAGTGAGAAGGTGAGACTGACTCCCAGGTTCCTAGTTCAAAGAATTGGGTGAAATATGATGCTCAGAAGCAAGAGAGGGGAAATAGGAAGAGTGGGTTCAGAGTGGATGGAAGAACTCCATTTAGATACTCTGAGTTGCTTGTGTGATATATAAGTAAATGTTGCTTTAAGACAACACTAAATGCAATTCTGGAAGCCCAAGGAAAGAAGTCAGGGCTGGAAGTGGTGATTTGGAACCAATTATCCGGAGGCCTTTACCTCAAGTCAAGGCAGTAAATGAAAGACCCCAGGATAGCAGCTTGGGAAAGAGAACCCTGCTAAGGTCAACACCCAGAGGAACTCGAGTAAATGAAGAGACACTAACCAGGGTAGTAGAGAACCAGGGAAGAGTGGCATTCTGGAAGTCAAGAGAATTCAAGAGGGTAACAGGACTCAATGCCACAAAGGATAAGTAAGGAGGATTTTTTAAATGTCCACTGATTTTGACAAGTAGGAGGTCACTGATGACACTGCAGAAGTGGCATCATTAGAATCTGGGGACAAATGCCAGATTATAGTGGGTAATGGGAGGAGGAAATGCAAGTCTTGAGAAAGAATATGTTTTTAAGAACTTTGGCACTCAAGGGAAGGATTGTTCTGTGACAGCAGCCAGCAGGGAAGCAGGATCCAGAGAGAACATGTGGTTTTTTTCTCCCTACTGCCTCTGATATTTCTAATAATATCCTAACTTTTCAGGTCTTTGAAAAACACCTTACAGATACTTTTTAAAGTTTTACTTCATTTGCTAGTGATAAATAAAATGTGTTTGTGTGTGTAATTTGTATAGAAGGTTTTCTTGTACTTTATGTCCAGCTGACATAAAAGTCTTAATAAACTCATCTTTCCTAAGGAGTATCAAGTTCAGAATGCCTTCATATACTTTCTCTGTTGGTTTTCATTAAAACATATTCTAAGTCTGTTAATGTTATTTAATTTGTGTTTACTGTATGATCAGAATAAAGAAAATATCCTATGTGAGCATTTCCTTGAATAAACAGACTGACTTGAGGAAGAAACAGTCAGCAAATGACTCTTCCCACGGATTTGCATGTTCAGAGCATTGACAGGGAGAGATTCTTAAAATGTGACCGAAATGTTCAGAGTGATTAGTATGAGGCAAGATGTTAGAGACTCAGGCAGTTTTCTAAGTTTCAGACAAGAGAGATCTACAGTTCTAAGAAACAGGCTGTGCCCTTTGCAAGTAGCCCATTTTGGCATCCTGTTGGGATGCCAAACAGCTGTAAAGAATGTTTGGGGCTGGGTACAGTGGCTCACACCTATAATCCCAGCACTTTGCGGGACCAAGGTGGGTGGATGACTTGAAGCCAGGAGTTTGAGACTGGCCTGAGCAATATAGCAAGACCCCCATCTCTACAAAAAATAAAAAATTAGCCAGGCATGGTGGTGCATACCTGTGGTCCCAGCTACTTGGGAGGCTGAGGCAGAAGGATTATTTGAGCCTAATAGGTCAAGGCTGCAGTGAGCCATGATCAGGACACTGCACTCAAGCCTGGGTGACACAGGCAAGACTCTGTCTCAAAAATAAATAAATAAATAAATAAATAAATAAATTTAAATAAATAAATAATTCTTGGGTCCAGGCTTCACTTACTCCTTAGAGGAAACACGATTAATTAACTGGATTAGAAAGCCCTCCTTGGTGAAATGACAGAGTTCCCTTTAATGAAGCATCTTCATCAGTTCAAACTGAAAGGCCACCTCTCTTCATGAAATGCCAACTGAAAATCATTTGAGAGCAGTCAGTACCCTCCAATTTTTCTGGCTTGGTTATCTGTTCCAGAGGCCACAAATCTGATCCAAGCACCTTTGCAAAGTAAAGAAAAGACTTCAAGTAACATGTTAAGATGATATCTTCTAGGGCTTGAAATAAGATTTCTCCAAGTTAAAAATCTATTAATGACAATAGGCCTACTTCTTTAGTACTTACTATATGCCAGGCACAATCCTGCCAGTGGGTATACCTATAGTTCAGAGAGAGAAAGAGAAAAATCACAAGGAGTGCCTGGGGCTTTATAGACATGGTTCATGTTTACTATAGCAATCCAGTGAGGAAGGATGTCATCATCCCATTTAGCAGCAGTAAATGGGGCTGAGAAAGCTCAGTAGTTTGTCCAGGGTCACAGCGCTGGCAATTGCAGAGTGAGTGTCCAATGCAGGGCTCTGGGCCTGAGGTCTGGTCTCCGCCTTGCTCCAGGATGCCTTCTTGTGGCCAGATAGTTAAGCTAACAAAACCCCTTTGTGCCTCTCAGGAGATTGCACATCCCACATTTCTCTGGCTTAATCAGCATTTTAAAAATATTTCTCCCCACCTCCCAAGCTGTGTGTTTACTTTTTATGACCACTAATAGCATTTGTGACTTTGTAAGGTAAGATGATGAAGTAAAAATCAATTTGTCTCAAGGTAAAAACTAACCTTCTTTATTGTCAACAAAAGATTTCTCCTGTTAGAGATATTTTCTACCTGTATTAATGTATTTATGTATTTAACAGATTTTCCCCTTCTCCCCAGGCCAAATTATATTGACCGTCAGTGGCATTTAAACTGGCTGCACAGTACTTGGGCAGCCTAGGAAAAAAACTTTCAAAAATACTGATGCCAGGATCCCATACTCAGATATTCTATTTTAATTATCTTGTGGTGGAATCCAGGCATATATATATTTTTCAATTTTCCTAGAAGGTTCTGTGGTACAGCCAGAATTGGAAACCACTGACATTCACAATCTGATAGCTCTACTGATAGCCTGCAAGCTAAATCATGTGTTTATAAGACATCCAAGCCTACCCAGTTAAGGATCTTAACTTGATCTTTTATATAATGTCAGCCATATGGAAGATAGCATAGTGAAGAATCAATAGCACTTATCAATACAACCATGGATCCCTGGAATTCTTTTTATCCTTCTGATTAAATATCTTAGAATTTAAGTTGTTGAAATGTTTAAGAAAAATGAACAATAACACCCTTTCCCTCTCCCCTCGTCAAGCCAAAGAATGACGCTTTGGAAACCTGAGACTAGCTAGACAATTCTAAATGCTCTTATTTGTTAAGCAACTAAAAGTTTCCTGGATTTTCCAGCACAGCATCAATTTTTAATATCCTTTCGTATTCTGATGATTACACGGATACCACATCCATGTGTTCATTCAAGTATTTGGTGAGAACCTATCAGATTCTAAGTACTGGGGTTGGTTTCTGTTTTTACCAAACTTACATCCTAGAGGGAGGATTAGAAATGAACCAACTAATGAACCAGAAAAATACTAGTGCTAGCAAGAAGAAAACAAGTGTGTCACGGATACTAATGGGTAGTTACTTGAGATTTAGTGATTAGGGAAGGCTTCTCTGTGGAGGTGACAATTGAGCCAACAAACAAATGACAAAAAGGAGCCAGCCTTGTGAAAGTCTAAGGAGAACACATTTGGAGCAGACAGCTAATGTCCTCAGGGCAGGAATGGGCTTAGTGTGCTAGAATAGCACGAAGGAAAGCAAGCATCAGAGGAGACATGGATGTGGAGGTAGGCAGTCAACCAGTCATGTAGGCAATGTTTCTATAATAACTCTGACTGCATCTTCCAGAGCACTTTTAAAAAATACCAAAGCCTAGGCCCACCCCAGTCCATCAAATCAGAATTTTTAGGATTAAGGGAGTAACTCCACAAAATGACCCCTTAAATAAATAATCTGAATGTTTTCTGTTACTGCTTTAAGAGTTCTGTTAACAGTTGTATATTGTGAATGGAATGGTATTTTTAAAACAATGTTAACTTGTTTAAAAGAAAATACACTGCATGAACTAATCCATGTGCCACAAAAAAGGTCAAATGTTTCAGTGACACAGGAAATCCAATTACAGTTACCTTGAGTTTAGTCATTTATTCATCAGAGAGCTTCAACATTTGATTTATCTAGGTGTTCCCCATGTGCAGAAAGGACTGAACCACTTAAGTAAGGCTTTGAAGGCCAGGGTAAGGACGTAAGAAAATGGAGTTTTATTTTATATGTAATGAGAATTAACTAATTGAATGGCTTTAAGAAGGGAGGTGATGCCACTCAATGGAATATGGATTTGGGCAGATTCCGCAAGATGAGAAATGAGGAAAGCAGTTAAGAGGCAATTGTAGTATTCTAGAAGAGAGGTGACGGTGGTTTATCCTAGTCTGGAACAAGTAGACAGAAGTAGTCAGGTTTGTCATCTCACAGGCATAGTTACAAGTGTGGTTAGAGTCTACAGCATTTACTGGATTGAAGATGGGATGACTCATAAGGCTAAGGTTAAAAAATGGTGGCTAGACCCAGTGGCTCACACCTGTAATCCAGCACTTTGGGAGGCCGAGGTAGGTGGATCACAAGGTCAGGAGATCGAGACCATCTTGGCCAACATGGTGAAACCTCATCTCTACTAAAATACAAAAAATTAGCTGGATGTGGTGGCGTGTGCCTGTAATCTCAGCTATGTGGAGACTCAGGCAGGGTAATCGCTTGAACCCAGGAGACGGAGGTTCTGGTGAGCTGAGGTCACGCCACTGTACTCCAGCCTGGACGAGAGAGCAAGACTCTGCTTTTTTTTTTTTTTTTTAAAGTTATGGATGATGGTATTCTTTCCCAGGATAGAGAAGGCTAGGAGAAGGGCACGTTAAGGGTAGGTGACTAAAATATAAATATGTAGGCTCTAAGAATCTGTCATTCAACTTGCTTATTGGTCAGTTAAGTGACAAAACCAAATAGGCAGTTGAATAGATAATTATGGAGCTCAGCACAAGATTGAGGCAAGAGATACAAATTTACAAGCCCCCATTATGTAGAAACTATTCAGAGACATTAAGATTGCTTAAGAGTATCTGGAGAGAAAACAGCCAAAGGAGAAAGTATTTAAAGGAGAAAGGAATGGTCAGCTGGGCCAAATGCTGCTGAGGGTCTACTAGAGAAGTAACCACTGGAAAGAAAACTCTGTCTCCATTTTAGGGTTTAGGAAATACGGTCACCAGAGGAAATTCTGGTAATGACAATAAGATTCTTTCCACATGTTAACATATACAGTTGGCAAAATAGCCTTGGACTGAAAATATATAGGTAAAAATGGTAAAGGTGTGTGTGTGTGTGGGATCGATACAAGATCATTAAGAGGTAGTAAGATTTGTAGTTTTAATACCACCCCAGAAAAAAAAAGCATATGGATCACATTTCTTTCTAAAGCAGAAAAGTGGATGTGTTACAAAGTAGACAAATAGTGACTCAATAAATTTTACATATTTTCTACTTGCCTTTTTAAAAGAAAATTCCATTGGACCTAGAGTTGATATGTAAGATACAACAGTTGTGGGCTAGGTTAGAAATTTCAATCCATAAAATGACCTATTCTGGGACTAGGGGAGAAACTCCACAATATGACCCTTTAAATAAATGATCTGAATATTTTCTGCTACTACTTTAAGAGTTCTACTGAAAGTTGTGTAATGTGGATGGAATGGTAAGCTATTTTTTAAAGCAACCTGAATTTGTTTAAAGGAAAATACAATGCGTGAGCAAATCCATATGCCACACAAGGAACCAGATGTTTCAATGACACAGGAAATCGGATTACAGTTACCTCGAGCTTAGTCTTTTGTTCATCAGAGGGCTTCATGTCCAAAAACAAACAAACAAAAAACTAAAATTAGAATTTCCCCCTTCAAATGTCCTACAATGCCTCATATTAGGGTGAACTGGGAAAAAGCTAAGATATTGTAAAATTCCTGAAGACGACTCTAAACCCATACCAAACAAAGCCAAATCATTTGTGCAACCATTATTCATATTGATGATGAAGAACAGCATATTTATGTTGTTCTTCATACAGCAAGCAAGCCTCCCTCTCAGACAGGCATAAAATTATGCATCCAAAACACACCAAATTAGCTTCTGTAATTTGAAAGAGTTTGAAAGAAACAAAGTCTTTTTCCAAATGACCGATACATGAATATGTGGCCCCCAGAAACTGTTGTCCAACTTGCAATATGATGTGTAATGCCCAGAAAAAAAGTATACCCAATAAAGTAAAGCGCCTTTCTTCCATAATAAATAGATCATAATGTCACCCTTTTAAGGCTCCATCTGGCATGCCTTACATTAGGCAGCCACATTTATGACTCATGATCTCTTGTATCACCAGGAAATATTTACTGAAGGAAATATTTGTTCAGGTTTGTTTGTCGTAGGGGGACCACCTGGTTGGAGCCGATGTGATAATCAGTGTTTGAATTATCACAGATTCAGGTTTGTTCTTTACAGCCAAAATCCGGCATTTCTCATATCTCCCTGGGTTTTCATCACAAATACAGAAGGGTGAAATTAAAGGGATGATCTTATGTATTAAAGGATATAAATATGTTTGCTCCTTTTTTATTGAGGCAAACATCTGGCTAATGTTAATCATACAGCCAGCGATTTGGTAACTTTCCAAAGATATAAAAAATAAATTTATTTTATCATTATTTCTGTGACTTTTAGATGGTTTCAGAAAACAGATTCATGTCAAATTTAAAAGTAATTATGGTTTTCAGCTTCCCACTGGTGCTGTGGGAGAATTTAGAAATATGTAGGTCATTTTGTGAGATAATAAGATTGGGATTAATGTACCTATCCAATCAAATCAGATTTACTCTAACTTACTAAAAATTGTAAGTCAAAATGCCCTAAAAACTCCTCTGGAAATGAATACCAGGGAAACAGTTTTTGGCCTATCGTTACAGAATAAACCAAACAAATATTTTCTATCTTATAGTAGCTAAAGTAATTGTATGAGAACTTTGGTTTGTCACCAAAATGATATCAACTGAATACTGAAAAGTATACTCTGGGGTGCATGTCTTCTGTGGAAAATTTCAGTTCCATTTTGCAGTGTCTGAAAAGTTATTTTCTGATAGTTCTTGAACAGAGAGAGCTTGCTGGATACTCTCAGAAATGTTTTTAGGTGAATCTGATAACCGATTAGGATAAAGTGTGTGAAAGTGCTTTGTAAATTACAAATAATTCTATTTATTTGAGCATCATGACCTCTCTAGGTCAATAACAATGATATGATATGACATTCAATATGATATGATTTAATAATGAGAGCCTCAGATTCTACTGGACTTCTTATTTCATGATTCAGGTGATGCTGGGGATGACATTTGTAGTCTCTAAAGGAGAATCCTTGTTTGCCTGAATTTGCAAAGATTATTGTTAAAAGTATCTTAAAAGATTTTTGAAGAGTCTATCAATACAGTCAGCTCAAAGACTTCTGGAAACGTACTATATACTAAAATGAGTCTTCCCATTTTGTCACCTCAGAAACCAGAAGTTCCAACTTCCATGGCTTACTAAGAAACATAATCCTGCCAATAAATTACCCCCCACCCTTTATGTGTAATAAAAAATTGATCTCATTTGCAATGGGGACATCAGCAGCAGAACATCTCCAAGCCAGGGGGCTGCTCTCCCCACCCTAGAGGCCACAAGAGTTTAGCTTTGACCTCCTGTCAGTTTGATCAGTTTATTTTTCCACTTATATTTTTAACTTTATCACTGAGAAAATGTACTACAAATGGGAGTAGCTTAATAAAGTGAAATGAAGTTTGTGAGATTCAACATCTAGCACCTGCCAGGTTTTGAGCATTTTCTCATCCATCTGGGATAACCCATGCTGACAAAGCTTAGCTCTGTGAAACCAATTATCCACATCGCTTACAGGGACACGGCCTGAACTAGATTATGATTATGCCCACTGCTGTGAATACATGACACCTCCCAGGGGTTGCATGTAATGCCATTGTGGCATACCCCATGGATGTCTTTTTGGAGGGTGGGGAGGGTGGCAAACAGCTGAAAGAGGACTCCCAGTGCATTGCAATTTTTTTAATGTGTTTTCATGACCAAAACTTTTAAAATTTTCTATCTGTGTCTAACCATGTCTTAGATCCCATTTCCTGTCTCACTTGTCCTTTACAACATTGATTTCCTATCTCATTTCTTTCCCTACCTTTTCCCTTCTTCATATACACTGAACTCTTTCCTTCAAAGTATTTTCATCAGGATGGTTTATGATGGGTTAAGGTTGGAAAACACACAGCAATTCTGCATTTGCCCTTGATGCTAAGAAGCAACTTACATCTTCTGCATTTTGATGACTTTTAAGAAAATAGCCCCTAGTTTGAAAATCTGCAGGCTCTGCCTCGATTAGTGATACCCATGGGAACTTTCCTGTTATGTTTTAAGACTAGCCTACAAAGATTGAGTTTTATCCCAAATCTCTGCATCTTGATGATTTTGTAATCTGAAACAAATATGCAATTCTTCAGTGACACAAGCATGAATGCCCTGTCATGCCCACTGGAAGTCTGAGCTCTTTCTGAAGGCAGGCTCTGTGTGTATTTCTTATATCATCCTACCATAGCACTCAGCATAATGCCTTGCCCACAGAATGGTTCACTAAGTGCTTGTGAAAGTGGCCCTTCTACTTCTAATTTCTGCCCTTCGACTCCTGGAAACCCCCAAATAGCTAAATATTAAAACCTAGCTCCCTACCTTGGGAATCCTGGTCAAATTTAAACACATACCAACAGAGATGTTGATCAAGAGTGGTTTCTTTTTGGTGGGAGAAAGAAGGCCAACTCTCCCTCCCTCCCCTTGGCTCATTCCCACCTCCCGACCGCCAAACACCTTGGTATTCTATTTCTATTTCCTTACTTCATCCAGGACCCATTCCTACAGTATTACTTCCCCTAATGGTAGAGACAGTCTACCATGTGGTAGAGATTGGTTGTCCAGTGGATTAATATGAAAAGCTCGATTCCTTTAAGAACTGGTGTTTTAGGGGAGGAGGCACAGGATGAGCAAGTTACCAGATAACTATCTGGTGGGTCAAGGAAGTCACAAATAAGTGAAGAGAATCTCTCGCTATCTTTTTTCTTCTTGCAGCCCCTTGACTGCCAAGCCTCTCCAGGACCACATTTGCCAACACAGCACCATCTCTAGGGGCACTATCATTGTGAAGTATCTCAATGGGAGTCTTGGAGCACAGCTCCCTTAGTTATAGGCTTTAGTTCCAAAATGTGGAAGACACTCAAGCTGTGTCCCTGTATGACGACCACATGAGAGTGCCCCATCACCATCTTCTCAACTCTATAGATGACCCTTGGTCACATCATCATACTTGTTTTGCACAATTCAGAGAGCCAGGTGAAAAGTACTAGAGAGTAAATTTTTCCTACATTCTAGTGTAGTGCTGTCATCTTCAGCAAATCAGTGTTAGTTTTCTTAACTATAAAATTAAAATAACACTTTCCTCCTGACCCCCATCTAAAAAATTAAATAAATAACAAATAAATATGCATTAAGGACTCAACACTTTTTAAATAAAATGCAGAGTTCAAGAGCACATTATTTTATTATTATTATTATTTTCCAATACAGGTTTGGTTTTCAGAACTCCATAAAACATAGCGATATTCACACTTCTCGACAAAAAGAATTTACATTCAAAACACTGATGAAACAAATTTCCTTAGCACCTTTCTAAGATTCTAGAAGCTCGAAAACCACATTGTGGCTTTTAAGAAAGGGTAGGGAATCAGACAAAACAATGATTTCCATGACCATAGAGTCTCAGAATGTTTGGTCTGTCAGGCATCTAAAAAGATAGGAAAAGAAGGACAAGTGACACAAAAGTAGCAAATATGTATTCAGTACCTGCAGGTTCTGTACCAGGTACCGAAAGAGGGAGGCATCTGAAGATGTGGACATACAAAAATATAATTGAAGGAGAAATTTGATTTGTGGGAGGACCCAGATTAATTTTAGTCAGAAAGACTTCTAGGAAGAGGCTATGTTCAGTATGAGCCCTGAAGGATAGGAGACTTTCAGTAGGTGGAGCTGCCAATCCTGTACGTTTAAAGCAGGACAGTTTACCTGTTGAGGTGCTTTCTGGCAAGGCTGCGGTCCATTTCCCTGGTCCACACGCAAAAGGGAAGATAAGAGAACATTGGGGTAGCTGGTTGAGGCCAGAGCACGGTGGGCCTTGAAAACCAAGTCGAAAACCAATTTAAATGTCATCTGTAGGCCTTAAACTTTGGAAGGTTTTGAGCATGGAACTGAAATGATCAGAATTATCTGTATTTAAGTATAGAAGCAGGCATTTATCTAGGGTCCCATGAAATATATACGTGTGTAAACATATTTTTTGTTTTGCTTCTTGGAATGGCTTCATAGGCTGGAGAGGACAATTTTAAAAATAGACCTTTAAACCAAAGTTGTCAGAAGCATCATGTCTTTGTAATATAACTATCCTCCTTCAAGAAAACAGTCCAATTTATTTTGTGGAAGATACAACAGGCTGCAGCTCTGTATTTCAACTACAATTCATAAATGTTTACAGCGTGCAGCACCTGACTCCTGACTATAGGCCACTGTGTCTCTTGGCTAATGATTTTTGTTATTAAATAAATTTGAATTTTGTATGATAAGAAGATTCCTGAAGTAGTTTGTTTATTCCTCAACAAAAGCCTCTGTGTTGGTAAACAATCCCCAACGAGGCCAATAGCTCACTTGAATCAGTGCCCTGCCTCCCTTAGGCTCCATATTTGAAAAAATATAGTTATTACCCAGAGCTCTATAAAAGATTCAATATCTAATTTGTCTGTTGGGAGTCAATAAATAAGTTTTGCCAATGACACAATCTTTACTATCTTTTTATAGAGATTATTTTTGTCCCCCAGACCCTCAAGGGCAAGAAGGCAATTGGCTGCCGTTGTGTTTATTATTATAACAGATAGAATTTCAGCTTCTGTTTCTGAAGTGACACTTTGTAGAGTGACACTGCATTTACAGTTACTGATAATAAAAATGGCTCTTAAAGTGCCAGGGTTTGGCTTCCAACAAGAAGAATACCAACCAAGTTAAAACTTCCCCATAGGTGCAGAGTCTTCCTGAAAGAGTGAAATTTCAGTTCCAACCCAGGTTGATGCCAGAACTCACAAGTTTCCCTCACATTATGTTTGCTCTGTTTCCTGTATGAGATGACTCACCAGTGGCTCAAAATGTGAGCAAGAAAAATTGTAACTGAAATCTGAGTGTTTTTCTGCCCCCTCCCCCCACCCCAGGCAACACAATGCAAGCTAAACCCCTGTTAGGCCTTGAGAGGATGGGGACAATGCTAAGTTTTACTAGAGTCTTTTGAATTAAAATATGCCATTACTTGATTGAAATAGTACTGTTATACAGCATGGTAGTTATCATATGCCTGCTTTTGTAGATGCTTGTCCCAAAGACCTAAGATATCTTTATTGCTAGCAGTGTCCTTTTTTTCTAAAAGAATTAACATAATAATACATAGGAATAGGAACAGCTCCAGTGTCCAACTCTCAGCGCGAGCGACACAGAAGACCGGTGATTTCTGCATTTTCAACTGAGGTACTGGGTTCATCTCACTAGGGAGTGCCGGACAATCGGTGCTGGTCAGCTGCTGCAGCCCGACCAGCGAGAGCTGAAGCAGGGCGAGGCATCGCCTCACCTGGGAAGCGCAAGGGGGAAGGGAATCCCTTTTCCTAGCCAGGGGAACTGAGACACACAACACCTGGAAAATCGGGTAACTCCCACCCCAATACTGCGCTTTAAGCAAACAGGCACACCTGGAGATAATATCCCACACCTGGCCGGGAGGGTCCCATGCCCACGGAGCCTCCCTCATTGCTAGCACAGCAGTCTGCAATCTCGCGGCAAGGCAGCAGCGAGGCTGGGGGAGGGGTGCCCGCCATTGCTGAGGCTTAAGTAGGTAAACAAAGCCGCTGGGAAGCTCCAACTGGGTGGAGCTCACAGCAGTTCAAGGAAACCTGCCTGTCTCTGTAGACTCCACCTCTGGGGACAGGGCACAGATAACAACAAAAGCAGCAGAAACCTCTGCAGACGCAAACGACTCTGTCTGACAGCTTTGAAGAGAGCAGTGGATCTCCCAAAACGGAGGTTGAGATCTGAGAAGGGACAGACTGCCTGCTCAAGTGGGTCCCTGACCCCTGAGTAGCCTAACTGGGAGACATCCCCCACTAGGAGCAGTCTGACACCCCACACCTCACAGGGTGGAGTACACCCCTGAGAGGAAGCCTCCAAAGCAAGAATCAGACAGGTACACTCGCTGTTCAGCAATATTCTATCTTCTGCAGCCTCTGCTGCTGATACCCAGGCAAACAGGGTCTGGAGTGGACCTCAAGCAATCTCCAACAGACCTACAGCTGAGGGTCCTGACTGTTAGAAGGAAAACTATCAAACAGGAAGGACACCTACACCAAAACCCCATCAGTACATCACCATCATCAAAGACCAGAGGCAGATAAAACCACAAAGATGGGGAAAAAGCAGGGCAGAAAAGCTGGAAATTCAAAAAATAAGAGCGCATCTCCCCCGGGAAAGGAGCGCAGCTCATCGCCAGCAACGGATCAAAGCTGGACGGAGAATGACTTTGACGAGATGAGAGAAGAAGGCTTCAGTCCATGAAACTTCTCAGAGCTAAAGGAGGAATTACGTACCCAGCGTAAAGAAACTAAAAATCTTGAAAAAAAAGTGGAAGAATTGGTGGCTAGAGTAATTAATGCAGAGAAGGTCATAAACGAAATGAAAGAGATGAAAACCATGACACGAGAAATACGTGACAAATGCACAAGCTTCAGTAAC